>NC_133361.1:103311321-103318821 GCF_049309525.1 Garra rufa
GGTGACTGTCCTTTGTTTGTCATGCTGCTCTCTTATACAGTTGTACTTCCTGCTTCCTGTCATGTGTCTAGTCACATGACAGGCCAACCATCCATTTATTAAAGACACATACACTTAAAATGTTAAGAGTAATAAAATGGCCTAAAAAACATGTAAAACACTTAAAACTCTATAATACATTTAAATGATTGTAATAAATAGAGCGGTAAAACACGTCTTTCTAAAAGCCAGCATATTATGTAAATAGTGAAGAAAAGGCAAAAGCTTACAGCACCTGGTAAGCCCAGGCGGTCTCCCATTCAAGTACTAACCAGGCCCGACGCTGCTTAGCTTCCGAGATCAGACGAGATCGGGCGCTCTCAGCGCGGTATGGCCATAAGCGAGGGCTGCCCCAAAATGTGGGCTATTTAAAGATCAGCCTCCGTAAAGGCCAGCATATTATATAAATAGTGAAGAAAAGGCAAAAGCTTACAGCACCTGGTATTCCCAGGCAGTCTCCCATAAAAGTTTAACAATCGGCCTTATCAGCCGAGTTACAAGACTAAAATGGGGTCAGATTTAACTGTGAGAGATGACTAGTGGTTAAAAGAATGAGACATAAAAGAAAATTGGTTTAAATAGATTTGGTGTATTTACAAGGTTCACATAAAAGACTTTAAAACAACACGATAAAACTAGGTCAACTCTGTTAAAAGAATACAGTTCATTTGTCCATACCCTAAAAACAGGTAAACTCTGTTAAAAGAATACAGTTCATTTGTCCATACCCTAAAAACAGTCCAAGAATCCCAGTGTGTTGATAAGTCCAATGTGAGTGTCCACCAGTATATATGCAATCCACAGAAAGTGTAATCCAAAGTTTGCAGGTGGTGAATGGAAAGTTGAGCTCTAAAATTAGCAACTCCTCAATCCAACAGTTTGGTGACTGTCCTTTGTTTGTCATGCTGCTCTCTTATACAGTTGTACTTCCTGCTTCCTGTCATGTGTCTAGTCACATGACAGGCCAACCATCCATTTATTAAAGACACATTCACTTAAAATGTTAAGAGTAATAAAATGGCCTAAAAAACATGTAAAACACTTAAAACTCTATAATACATTTAAATGATTGTAATAAATAGAGCGGTAAAACACGTCTTTCTAAAAGCCAGCATATTATATAAATAGTGAAGAAAAGGCAAAAGCTTACAGCACCTGGTATTCCCAGGCGGTCTCCCATCCAAGTACTAACCAGGCCCGACGCTGCTTAGCTTCCGAGATCAGACGAGATCGGGCGCTCTTTTTTTTTTTTTATTAAAGAAATTTCATAATACAAATTTTCCAATGTGTGCTTCACATTAGAAGTCTCACGACATAAAATAAATAAACATGAAAAAATACATCACATTATCATCAACAAAGCAAAAGGAACACATTAAACATAAGATGAATTTTCAACCAATAGAAACATCAACAATACAATATAGTTGTCCACACAAAGACGAAAGAAAAGAAAAAAAAAATTAAAAATAAGATAAAATATAATCTACTCATCTCGTATTTTTTGTTTAAAATCATGCCTTTTATACTTAAGATTTAGAAAGCTCTTTCTCTTCCTGGCAATTTGCACATGAAATTCTCTAAAACATTACAAACTGTTGGTGTAAAAACATCATAAAAAGCTTTCAGCATATTTTCACTTTTAAAATACACATATAATTGTTCTACATATACTTCTATTTTCCTTTTAAAAACAGTCCAAACCTCTAACACCATTTTTTCTTTTTTGGCCACAATTCTTCTTTCCCAAATTGCGCTTTTCATTAACATTATACACAGATTTATAAACTTTTTGTGTTGACCCTTCTTTTCCCAACCAAACATCACTACTCTTTTCCATTCCATTACACTTTCATCCCAACCTTCGCTCACATCTTTAATTAAACATTTACATTTCCTTAGAAAATCCTCCAATTCTTTACAATATAAAAACAAATGTAAAATCCCCTCTTCTTTTTCATGACACACTTTACACATTGGATTTTGTTCCATTCCCACCTTGTTTAAAACAGACTCAGTAAAAACCGCTTTATGCCTTATAAAATATTCCAAACATCCTAACTTTGTTTCAACACACCTCCCACTCATGTTTCTCCATATACATTCTTCTTTTAGATCCTTGAATTTTTCCACCCAGTACTTATTTACAATCGGCTCTTTAAAAACACCATCTCTAAAAACACAATAAAACATTTTTACAGTACATTCTTTAAAATCATACATTTTTCCCCCCAGTTTCACAAAAATATTTCCCTCTGTTTGCTCTCCTTCCATACTCTCTATTCTTTTAATCCACTCTTTGGGTATTGCATTTTTAATAATTTCATATTTATTTGTTATTTCTTGTTTACTGTATTCTTCTTTTGCTTCCTCCATCGCATCCACAATATATTGTATCGGTAAAAAACCCTCTTTAAATTCATACAAAACATCTCTCACTCTTGTTATCCCCACATCCATCCATTTTTTTAAAAATATTGCTTTCTCTTGTTTTAAAATGTTGTTATTTAAGAACAGAGGTTGATTTAAAATGTTTTCTCTTCCATGCGGATTGTACTCGATTTTCGTTAAAAAATTCCCCCAGGC
Organism: Garra rufa; assembly: GCF_049309525.1. Lineage (NCBI taxonomy): Eukaryota > Metazoa > Chordata > Actinopteri > Cypriniformes > Cyprinidae > Garra > Garra rufa. The sequence goes on from NC_133361.1 coordinate 103,313,947, forward strand.
ACTAAAAATTTCTCTATAAAATTCGGGTAATCCTTCCGTCATCCAAATTTTTGTTTTCATCCATAATATTCCGTCCCCCATGTTAAAATCCCCACATTTGTTTAAAAAGTATTTCATTGTTTTTTTCCACTCAGTTTTGTTATCTTGTTGCAGGTATTTCTTAACAATTTTTACTCTCAACGCATTTTTTCGCTGTTCCACATCCATTAAACCTAAGCCCCCCTTCTCTATCGCCCCTAAAATCGTATTATGTGCAATCCTTGCTGGTTTCCCCTCCCATAAAAAGTCAAGAAAACATTTCTTCAACCTCCGTTCTGTCCATAAAGGTATTTCAGAAACATATAAAACATACCAAAGTTTAGAAACCATTAAAACATTCAATATTAAAACCTTCCCCTTCAAGTTTAAAGTTCTCAATTTCCAAAAATTTAATCTTCTCTCTATATCTGTTACTAGTTGCTCCCACATTTCATCTCTTACTTTCCTCTCATTCTTTCCCATTACAACTCCTAAAATCCTCATTTCTTCCACTTCCTTAAAATTAAAACAATCCATTAAAACCATAGCTTTACCAAATCTCATATATATCGTTTTCTCCTCATTTACTTAACTTCCAGACCCACTACAATATTCTTTTACCAACTTCATAACTTCTTTAACACTCTCTTTTCCCTTTACAATTATTGTTGTGTCATCAGCATATTGAAAAACTTTCCCCTCAGCCTTATTTCCCTCAATTTCTATCCCTATTATTCTTTCATTCTGTTTTATAGCCAGTCCCAAGGGTTCAGAAACAAGTGAGTACAATAATGCTGAGAGTGGACAACCCTGTCTTATTGACCTTGTTATTTTAAAACACTCTGTTAAAAACCCATTACATTTTATCTTTGTTAGTGCACCCTTATATAAAATCTCAATCCATTTAATAAAATTTTCCCCGAACCCAAAACTCCTTAAAACCTCAAATAAATACCCGTGCTCAACCCTATCAAAAGCTTTTTCAAAATCCAAACTAATTATATATCCTTCTTCATTTTTTTCTTTCATGTACCATATCGTGTCCCTTATACTCATTGTTATGTCGGCTATATCTCTTCCTTTGACTCCATATGCTTGGTTTGTTTTAATTATACTTGGCATTACTTCCTTTAATCTGTTTGCTAAAACCTTCGCTAAAATCTTAAGATCTGTATTCAACATCGTGATTGGTCTGTAGTTTTTTAGATCTACTTTTTCTCCTTTCCTTTTATATATCAATTTCATTAACCCCATCCTTGTTCTTTCATTAATCTCTTCCTTTTCAAAAATTTCTTTAAAAACCTCATTTAAAATCTTTGTTAAAACTTCTTTAAAACAAACATAAAATTCAGTTCCCAAACCATCTATTCCTGGACTTTTCTTTTTATTCAGTTGATTTATTGCTCTTTCAATCTCGTCTTCCCTGATTTCTTGGTCACATTCTTTTTTATGTTCCTCACTTACTTTTGCTTTTATCTGATTCAACAGTTCCTTTTTTTCCTCCTCTTCCACCCCCCTTGCACTAAACAGATCCTCATAAAAATTCTTTATTTCTTTTAAAATCTTTTCATTCCCTTCTACAATTTCCCCATTTTCCCCTCTTATTTCTTTTATCGTTTCAGCTTTCCCTCTCTTTTTTTCCAGATCAAAAAAGAACTTTGTACATTTTTCTCCCTCCACCACATATTTTGCTTTGCTTCTTAACCTCGCCCCCTCATATTCCTTTTCTTCTATTTCTTTCAGTTTCCCCTCCATTTCCTTTATCTTTTGTATGTCTTGAAATTCTTTATTCAGTTCCATTTCCAAACTTTCCTTTATTCCTCTTTCTTTGGATCTTTTGCATTTCTGAATAACACTACAATACCTGATTGAGAATTTTTTGATTAAAAACTTTACACTCTCCCACCATATTCTCTTATCCTCTTCATACATTCCATTTTCCTTTTCTTTTTCTATAATTTCTTTCACTTTTAAAACATAATCTTCATTCTTTAAAATCTGTGTATTTAAAATCCATACTCCCGGACCTCTTTGCATTTGACTCCAGTCCAACTTAAAAGATAAAATCTTATGATCGCTAAAACTTGTTTCTTTGTACTTAATATTTTCTATAAAATTCTCCACATTTCTTGTACATAAAACATAGTCAATTCTAGTTTGGCATACAAACTGCCCTACTATTTGTCTTCTCGAAAATTCTTTTTTCTTTTCATTTCTTTCTCTCCACACATCTATCATATTATTTTCATCCATTAATGCTTTTAATTCTTTTCTTCCTGTATCTGTTTTAAAAACCATTCCTTCAGCCATATCCTGTTTACTAAAAACTGTGTTAAAATCCCCCATCATAATTATTTCTTTATACTTCTTTACAATGTTTCTTAAAACATTAAAAAACTCTTTCTTTTCCTTATCTTCCACTGGTGCATGTACATTTACTAAAATCAAATCTCTTCCTTCATATTTTGTCTCAACTACCAAACATTTCCCCATCTTGTCCTTATACACACTTTTACTCACTTTAAAAACATCGTCCTTCATTAAAAAAGCCACACCTCTCCCAGCCCGCCCATCTCCATTATTATATAAAATACCTCCATCCCATCTCTTTTTATAATCATTCATCACATTTTCTCTCCAGTTTGTTTCTTGTAATGCAACAATGTCTTCCCTTTTACATTTTTCTTTTACTTTTTCAAACTTCCTCATGTCCATCAGACCCCTTGCATTAAAAGCAACACAACTTAAAACCATTAAAAGTAAATAAAAAAAATACATAAAAATCATTATTCATCATTTTCTCCCTCCAGGACCCTTAGCACATCAAATCTGTTAGTCTCTGTCATAATCTTTTTTCTTGCACTTTCCAAATTTGGTTTTACCTTCAGTGCTCTCCTTCTTATTTGTCCTTTCCCTCCTCTGTCTTTGTCCATTTTGTCCATCTTTATTCCCTCTTCATTGTCCGTTTCTTTAACTTGATCCAACCTTCCTTGTCCATCTCTCTCCACATCACCCAGAAAAGTATTAAAACTGTCCGACATCTCCATCTCTGTCCATTGAGTGTCCTGCTCCACTGTTTGTTCGTTATTATTAATGTTGTCTTCTCTTCTTTCTCCTTCCTCTCTGCAGCTCGGTCCTCCTTCCGTTTCTTTTTGTTGTAGTCCTTCCTCCTCGTTGTTTCCTTCATGCACCTGTCTGCCCACCTGTTCTTCCCTTCCTCCTTCCTCTCCCTCCATCCAACATTCACATTTATTTAAAACTTCCTGACACCCCGGGCACCTGACAGCATTGCAATCTCGTGCAAAATGTCCCCTCTCCTCACATTTGTAGCACACAAAATTTGGGCATTCTATTAGCAGGTGATCCGGGCTCATGCACAGCCTACAGGTCTTCACCTGATGGCTGTGCATCACCCGGAAGTACTGCGGCCCTTCGGCTGTTTCTAGCCGTGTGCTATATGGCAACGATGCCACTTGCTTGGGGAACCTCAAGGAACCTCAAGGAACCTTAAGGAACCTTGTTCCATCTTCAATGTCGGTGCCCGGGTAGCGTCTTCTTTTAATTTTGGTAATGGGATCAACTCCCCATCCCTCCAATTTTCCTAAAATTTCTTTGTCATCCAGGTAGACAGGCAGGTGCATGAAGGAAACAACATAATCCCTGTTTTGTAGATTTTTTACTTCACAGTCCACTCCTTTTATTCTTAGTCCATCAATTAGTTTTTCACACGTTTCTTCTTTTTCCATTGTCAGTTCGTATTCTTTCCCTTGTCTTGGTCTTAGTGCTAAAATTTTGCCATGTCCACATTGTTCCGTTACAGCTTTAATAATGTCCTCCGCTCTCACCCCAATCACATTCTCCACATTCACAATCACTGTAGCTTCCTTTAAATATTGTCGCTCAACAAACTTTTCTCTTACTTCCTGTTTTTTTCCATTTGTAGCTCGTGGTCGTTTATCCAGTCCAATGTCGTTTGCCGTGCGTGTTCCTCCTGCCAGTCCAGTCTCGTTTGCCGTGCATGTTCCTCCAGCCAGTCCAGTGTCCATTGCCGTGCGTGTTCCTCCTGCCAGTCCAGTGTCGTTTGCCATCCGTCTCTCTCCAGCCAGTTCTGTTTCGTAATCCATTAATCCGTCCGTTTTTTTTAAAGAAAAATAAGTTAAGAAAAAAAAGGTTTAACCACCCTCCAGCCAGCAAAAATGCTGCTGTTAGGTGGTTTTATAACTGAAAAAAACACAAAAAAACTAACTAACTTAAAGTAAAACCACTCACAAAACAAACAAAAAAAATCAAACACAAAATGGAGGAGAGCCTTCCTCTCCCAACTGCTGCCAACCACTTCCTGTTGCTCTCTAGCGCTCTCAGGTGGCGGTATGGCCGTAAGCGAGGACTGCTCCAAAAAGTGGGTTATTTATAGATCAGCCTCCGTAAAAGCCAGCATATTATATAAATAGTGAAGAAAAGGCAAAAGCTTACAGCACCTGGTATTCCCAGGCGGTCTCCCATAAAAGTGTAACAATCGGCCTTATCAGCCGAGTTACAAGACTAAAATGGGGTCAGATTTAACTGTGAGAGATGACTAGTGGTTAAAAGAATGAGACATAAAAGAAAATTGGTTTAAATAGATTTGGTGTATTTACAAGGTTCACATAAAAGACTTTAAAACAACACGATAAAACTAAGTAAACTCTGTTAAAAGAATACAGTTCATTTGTCCATACCCTAAAAACAGGTAAACTCTGTTAAAAGAATACAGTTCATTTGTCCATACCCTAAAAACAGTCCAAGAACCCCAGTGTGTTGATAAGTCCAATGTGAGTGTCCACCAGTGTATATACAATCCACAGAAAGTGTAATCCA
>NC_133361.1:103324221-103410832 GCF_049309525.1 Garra rufa
AAACGGCGTTTCAGCACATAACAAAATCGGTTCAGGCAATGCAAGCTGAAACTCGGCCAAAAATTAAAATTGCAGTCTGTGCATGAATAAAACCTATTTTTCAACACAGAGAAACATATCTGAAGGTGTTAGAAGTGTTTTGCATGATTTTTGAAGTTAGAGCCTGAAATGTCAGAAAACGGCGTTTCAGCACATAACAAACTAGGTTCTGGTAATGCAAGCTGAAACTCGGCCAAAAATTAAAATTGCAGTCTGTGCATGAATAAAACCTATTTTGCAACACAGAGAAACATATCTGAAGGTGTTAGAAGTGTTTTGCATGATTTTTGAAGTTAGAGCCTGAAATGTCAGAAAACGACGTTTTAGCACATAACAAACTTGGTTCAGGCAATGCAAGCTGAAACTCGGCCAAAAATTTAAATTGCAGTCTGTGCATGAATAAAACCTATTTTGCAACACAGAGAAACATATCTGAAGGTGTTAGAAGTGTTTTGCATGATTTTTGAAGTTAGAGCCTGAAATGTCAGAAAACAGCGTTTCAGCACATAACAAACTTGGTTCTGGTAATGCAAGCTGAAACTCGGCCAAAAATTAAAATTGCAGTCTGTGCATGAATAAAACCTATTTTGCAACACAGAGAAACATATCTGAAGGTGTTAGAAGTGTTTTGCATGATTTTTGAAGTTAGAGCCTGAAATGTCAGAAAACGGCGTTTCAGCACATAACAAACTCGGTTCAGGCAATGCAAGCTGAAACTCGGCCAAAAATTAAAATTGCAGTCTGTGCATGAATAAAACCTATTTTTCAACACAGAGAAACATATCTGAAGGTGTTAGAAGTGTTTTGCATGATTTTTGAAGTTAGAGCCTGAAATGTCAGAAAACGGCGTTTCAGCACATAACAAACTCGGTTCAGGCAATGCAAGCTGAAACTCGGCCAAAAATTAAAATTTGTAGTCTGTGCATGAATAAAACCTATTTTTCAACACAGAGAAACATATCTGAAGGTGTTAGAAGTGTTTTGCATGATTTTTGAAGTTAGAGCCTGAAATGTCAGAAAACAGCGTTTCAGCACATAACAAACTTGGTTCTGGTAATGCAAGCTGAAACTCGGCCAAAAATTAAAATTGCAGTCTGTGCATGAATAAAACCTATTTTGCAACACAGAGAAATATATCTGAAGGTGTTAGAAGTGTTTTGCATGATTTTTGAAGTTAGAGCCTGAAATGTCAGAAAAAGGCTTTTCAGCACATAACAAACTTGGTTCTGGCAATGCAAGCTGAAACTCGGTCCAAAATTAAAATTGCAGTCTGTGCATGAATAAAACCTATTTTGCAACACAGAGAAACATATCTGAAGGTGTTAGAAGTGTTTTGCATGATTTTTGAAGTTAGAGCCTGAAATGTCAGAAAACGGCGTTTCAGCACATAACAAACTCGGTTCAGGCAATGCAAGCTGAAACTCGGCCAAAAATTAAAATTGCAGTCTGTGCATGAATAAAACCTATTTTGCAACACAGAGAAACATATCTGAAGGTGTTAGAAGTGTTTTGCATGATTTTTTTAAGTTAGAGCCTGAAATGTCAGAAAACGGCGTTTCAGCACATAACAAACTCGGTTCAGGCAATGCAAGCTGAAACTCGGCCAAAAATTAAAATTGCAGTCTGTGCATGAATAAAACCTATTTTTCAACACAGAGAAACATATCTGAAGGTGTTAGAAGTGTTTTGCATGATTTTTGAAGTTAGAGCCTGAAATGTCAGAAAACGGCGTTTCAGCACATAACAAACTCGGTTCAGGCAATGCAAGCTGAAACTCGGCCAAAAATTAAAATTTGTAGTCTGTGCATGAATAAAACCTATTTTTCAACACAGAGAAACATATCTGAAGGTGTTAGAAGTGTTTTGCATGATTTTTGAAGTTAGAGCCTGAAATGTCAGAAAACAGCGTTTCAGCACATAACAAACTTGGTTCTGGTAATGCAAGCTGAAACTCGGCCAAAAATTAAAATTGCAGTCTGTGCATGAATAAAACCTATTTTGCAACACAGAGAAATATATCTGAAGGTGTTAGAAGTGTTTTGCATGATTTTTGAAGTTAGAGCCTGAAATGTCAGAAAAAGGCTTTTCAGCACATAACAAACTTGGTTCTGGCAATGCAAGCTGAAACTCGGTCCAAAATTAAAATTGCAGTCTGTGCATGAATAAAACCTATTTTGCAACACAGAGAAACATATCTGAAGGTGTTAGAAGTGTTTTGCAAGATTTTTGAAGTTAGAGCCTGAAATGTCAGAAAACGGCGTTTCAGCACATAACAAACTCGGTTCAGGCAATGCAAGCTGAAACTCGGCCAAAAATTAAAATTGCAGTCTGTGCATGAATAAAACCTATTTTGCAACACAGAGAAACATATCTGAAGGTGTTAGAAGTGTTTTGCATGATTTTTTTAAGTTAGAGCCTGAAATGTCAGAAAACGCCGTTTCAGCACATAACAAACTCGGTTCTGGTAATGCAAGCTGAAACTCGGCCAAAAATTAAAATTGCAGTCTGTGCATGAATAAAACCTATTTTTCAACACAGAGAAACATATCTGAAGGTGTTAGAAGTGTTTTGCATGATTTTTGAAGTTAGAGCCTGAAATGTCAGAAAACGGCGTTTCAGCACATAACAAACTCGGTTCAGGCAATGCAAGCTGAAACTCGGCCAAAAATTAAAATTGCAGTCTGTGCATGAATAAAACCTATTTTTCAACACAGAGAAACATATCTGAAGGTGTTAGAAGTGTTTTGCATGATTTTTGAAGTTAGAGCCTGAAATGTCAGAAAACGCCGTTTCAGCACATAACAAACTTGGTTCAGGCAATGCAAGCTGAAACTCGGCCCAAAATTAAAATTGCAGTCTGTGCATGAATAAAACCTATTTTTCAACACAGAGAAACATATCTGAAGGTGTTAGAAGTGTTTTGCATGATTTTTGAAGTTAGAGCCTGAAATGTCAGAAAACAGCGTTTCAGCACTTAACAAACTTGGTTCTGGCAATGCAAGCTGAAACTCGGTCCAAAATTAAAATTGCAGTCTGTGCATGAATAAAACCTATTTTGCAACACAGAGAAACAAATCTGAAGGTGTTAGAAGTGTTTTGCATGATTTTTGAAGTTAGAGCCTGAAATGTCAGAAAAAGGCTTTTCAGCACATAACAAACTTGGTTCTGGCAATGCAAGCTGAAACTCGGTCCAAAATTAAAATTGCAGTCTGTGCATGAATAAAACCTATTTTGCAACACAGAGAAACATATCTGAAGGTGTTAGAAGTGTTTTGCATGATTTTTGAAGTTAGAGCCTGAAATGTCAGAAAACGGCGTTTCAGCACATAACAAACTCGGTTCAGGCAATGCAAGCTGAAACTCGGCCAAAAATTAAAATTGCAGTCTGTGCATGAATAAAACCTATTTTGCAACACAGAGAAACATATCTGAAGGTGTTAGAAGTGTTTTGCATGATTTTTGAAGTTAGAGCCTGAAATGTCAGAAAACAGCGTTTCAGCACATAACAAACTAGGTTCTGGTAATGCAAGCTGAAACTCGGCCAAAAATTAAAATTGCAGTCTGTGCATGAATAAAACCTATTTTGCAACACAGAGAAACATATCTGAAGGTGTTAGAAGTGTTTTGCATGATTTTTGAAGTTAGAGCCTGAAATGTCAGAAAACGACGTTTTAGCACATAACAAACTTGGTTCAGGCAATGCAAGCTGAAACTCGGCCAAAAATTTAAATTGCAGTCTGTGCATGAATAAAACCTATTTTGCAACACAGAGAAACATATCTGAAGGTGTTAGAAGTGTTTTGCATGATTTTTGAAGTTAGAGCCTGAAATGTCAGAAAACAGCGTTTCAGCACATAACAAACTTGGTTCTGGTAATGCAAGCTGAAACTCGGCCAAAAATTAAAATTGCAGTCTGTGCATGAATAAAACCTATTTTGCAACACAGAGAAACATATCTGAAGGTGTTAGAAGTGTTTTGCATGATTTTTGAAGTTAGAGCCTGAAATGTCAGAAAACGGCGTTTCAGCACATAACAAACTCGGTTCAGGCAATGCAAGCTGAAACTCGGCCAAAAATTAAAATTGCAGTCTGTGCATGAATAAAACCTATTTTTCAACACAGAGAAACATATCTGAAGGTGTTAGAAGTGTTTTGCATGATTTTTGAAGTTAGAGCCTGAAATGTCAGAAAACGGCGTTTCAGCACATAACAAACTCGGTTCAGGCAATGCAAGCTGAAACTCGGCCAAAAATTAAAATTTGTAGTCTGTGCATGAATAAAACCTATTTTTCAACACAGAGAAACATATCTGAAGGTGTTAGAAGTGTTTTGCATGATTTTTGAAGTTAGAGCCTGAAATGTCAGAAAACAGCGTTTCAGCACATAACAAACTTGGTTCTGGTAATGCAAGCTGAAACTCGGCCAAAAATTAAAATTGCAGTCTGTGCATGAATAAAACCTATTTTGCAACACAGAGAAATATATCTGAAGGTGTTAGAAGTGTTTTGCATGATTTTTGAAGTTAGAGCCTGAAATGTCAGAAAACGGCGTTTCAGCACATAACAAACTCGGTTCAGGCAATGCAAGCTGAAACTCGGCCAAAAATTAAAATTGCAGTCTGTGCATGAATAAAACCTATTTTTCAACACAGAGAAACATATCTGAAGGTGTTAGAAGTGTTTTGCATGATTTTTGAAGTTAGAGCCTGAAATGTCAGAAAACGGCGTTTCAGCACATAACAAACTCGGTTCAGGCAATGCAAGCTGAAACTCGGCCAAAAATTAAAATTTGTAGTCTGTGCATGAATAAAACCTATTTTTCAACACAGAGAAACATATCTGAAGGTGTTAGAAGTGTTTTGCATGATTTTTGAAGTTAGAGCCTGAAATGTCAGAAAACAGCGTTTCAGCACATAACAAACTTGGTTCTGGTAATGCAAGCTGAAACTCGGCCAAAAATTAAAATTGCAGTCTGTGCATGAATAAAACCTATTTTGCAACACAGAGAAATATATCTGAAGGTGTTAGAAGTGTTTTGCATGATTTTTGAAGTTAGAGCCTGAAATGTCAGAAAAAGGCTTTTCAGCACATAACAAACTTGGTTCTGGCAATGCAAGCTGAAACTCGGTCCAAAATTAAAATTGCAGTCTGTGCATGAATAAAACCTATTTTGCAACACAGAGAAACATATCTGAAGGTGTTAGAAGTGTTTTGCATGATTTTTGAAGTTAGAGCCTGAAATGTCAGAAAACGGCGTTTCAGCACATAACAAACTCGGTTCAGGCAATGCAAGCTGAAACTCGGCCAAAAATTAAAATTGCAGTCTGTGCATGAATAAAACCTATTTTGCAACACAGAGAAACATATCTGAAGGTGTTAGAAGTGTTTTGCATGATTTTTTTAAGTTAGAGCCTGAAATGTCAGAAAACGCCGTTTCAGCACATAACAAACTCGGTTCTGGTAATGCAAGCTGAAACTCGGCCAAAAATTAAAATTGCAGTCTGTGCATGAATAAAACCTATTTTTCAACACAGAGAAACATATCTGAAGGTGTTAGAAGTGTTTTGCATGATTTTTGAAGTTAGAGCCTGAAATGTCAGAAAACGGCGTTTCAGCACATAACAAACTCGGTTCAGGCAATGCAAGCTGAAACTCGGCCAAAAATTAAAATTGCAGTCTGTGCATGAATAAAACCTATTTTTCAACACAGAGAAACATATCTGAAGGTGTTAGAAGTGTTTTGCATGATTTTTGAAGTTAGAGCCTGAAATGTCAGAAAACAGCGTTTCAGCACTTAACAAACTTGGTTCTGGCAATGCAAGCTGAAACTCGGTCCAAAATTAAAATTGCAGTCTGTGCATGAATAAAACCTATTTTGCAACACAGAGAAACAAATCTGAAGGTGTTAGAAGTGTTTTGCATGATTTTTGAAGTTAGAGCCTGAAATGTCAGAAAAAGGCTTTTCAGCACATAACAAACTTGGTTCTGGCAATGCAAGCTGAAACTCGGCCAAAAATTAAAATTGCAGTCTGTGCATGAATAAAACCTATTTTGCAACACAGAGAAACATATCTGAAGGTATTAGAAGTGTTTTGCATGATTTTTGAAGTTAGAGCCTGAAATGTCAGAAAACAGCGTTTCAGCACTTAACAAACTTGGTTCTGGCAATGCAAGCTGAAACTCGGTCCAAAATTAAAATTGCAGTCTGTGCATGAATAAAACCTATTTTGCAACACAGAGAAACATATCTGAAGGTGTTAGAAGTGTTTTGCATGATTTTTGAAGTTAGAGCCTGAAATGTCAGAAAACGGCGTTTCAGCACATAACAAACTCGGTTCAGGCAATGCAAGCTGAAACTCGGCCAAAAATTAAAATTGCAGTCTGTGCATGAATAAAACCTATTTTTCAACACAGAGAAACATATCTGAAGGTGTTAGAAGTGTTTTGCATGATTTTTGAAGTTAGAGCCTGAAATGTCAGAAAACGGCGTTTCAGCACATAACAAACTCGGTTCAGGCAATGCAAGCTGAAACTCGGCCAAAAATTAAAATTTGTAGTCTGTGCATGAATAAAACCTATTTTTCAACACAGAGAAACATATCTGAAGGTGTTAGAAGTGTTTTGCATGATTTTTGAAGTTAGAGCCTGAAATGTCAGAAAACAGCGTTTCAGCACATAACAAACTTGGTTCTGGTAATGCAAGCTGAAACTCGGCCAAAAATTAAAATTGCAGTCTGTGCATGAATAAAACCTATTTTGCAACACAGAGAAATATATCTGAAGGTGTTAGAAGTGTTTTGCATGATTTTTGAAGTTAGAGCCTGAAATGTCAGAAAAAGGCTTTTCAGCACATAACAAACTTGGTTCTGGCAATGCAAGCTGAAACTCGGTCCAAAATTAAAATTGCAGTCTGTGCATGAATAAAACCTATTTTGCAACACAGAGAAACATATCTGAAGGTGTTAGAAGTGTTTTGCATGATTTTTGAAGTTAGAGCCTGAAATGTCAGAAAACGGCGTTTCAGCACATAACAAACTCGGTTCAGGCAATGCAAGCTGAAACTCGGCCAAAAATTAAAATTGCAGTCTGTGCATGAATAAAACCTATTTTGCAACACAGAGAAACATATCTGAAGGTGTTAGAAGTGTTTTGCATGATTTTTTTAAGTTAGAGCCTGAAATGTCAGAAAACGGCGTTTCAGCACATAACAAACTCGGTTCAGGCAATGCAAGCTGAAACTCGGCCAAAAATTAAAATTGCAGTCTGTGCATGAATAAAACCTATTTTTCAACACAGAGAAACATATCTGAAGGTGTTAGAAGTGTTTTGCATGATTTTTGAAGTTAGAGCCTGAAATGTCAGAAAACGGCGTTTCAGCACATAACAAACTCGGTTCAGGCAATGCAAGCTGAAACTCGGCCAAAAATTAAAATTTGTAGTCTGTGCATGAATAAAACCTATTTTTCAACACAGAGAAACATATCTGAAGGTGTTAGAAGTGTTTTGCATGATTTTTGAAGTTAGAGCCTGAAATGTCAGAAAACAGCGTTTCAGCACATAACAAACTTGGTTCTGGTAATGCAAGCTGAAACTCGGCCAAAAATTAAAATTGCAGTCTGTGCATGAATAAAACCTATTTTGCAACACAGAGAAATATATCTGAAGGTGTTAGAAGTGTTTTGCATGATTTTTGAAGTTAGAGCCTGAAATGTCAGAAAAAGGCTTTTCAGCACATAACAAACTTGGTTCAGGCAATGCAAGCTGAAACTCGGCCAAAAATTAAAATTGCAGTCTGTGCATGAATAAAACCTATTTTGCAACACAGAGAAACATATCTGAAGGTGTTAGAAGTGTTTTGCATGATTTTTTTAAGTTAGAGCCTGAAATGTCAGAAAACGCCGTTTCAGCACATAACAAACTCGGTTCTGGTAATGCAAGCTGAAACTCGGCCAAAAATTAAAATTGCAGTCTGTGCATGAATAAAACCTATTTTTCAACACAGAGAAACATATCTGAAGGTGTTAGAAGTGTTTTGCATGATTTTTGAAGTTAGAGCCTGAAATGTCAGAAAACGGCGTTTCAGCACATAACAAACTCGGTTCAGGCAATGCAAGCTGAAACTCGGCCAAAAATTAAAATTGCAGTCTGTGCATGAATAAAACCTATTTTTCAACACAGAGAAACATATCTGAAGGTGTTAGAAGTGTTTTGCATGATTTTTGAAGTTAGAGCCTGAAATGTCAGAAAACGCCGTTTCAGCACATAACAAACTTGGTTCAGGCAATGCAAGCTGAAACTCGGCCCAAAATTAAAATTGCAGTCTGTGCATGAATAAAACCTATTTTTCAACACAGAGAAACATATCTGAAGGTGTTAGAAGTGTTTTGCATGATTTTTGAAGTTAGAGCCTGAAATGTCAGAAAACAGCGTTTCAGCACTTAACAAACTTGGTTCTGGCAATGCAAGCTGAAACTCGGTCCAAAATTAAAATTGCAGTCTGTGCATGAATAAAACCTATTTTGCAACACAGAGAAACAAATCTGAAGGTGTTAGAAGTGTTTTGCATGATTTTTGAAGTTAGAGCCTGAAATGTCAGAAAACAGCGTTTCAGCACTTAACAAACTTGGTTCTGGCAATGCAAGCTGAAACTCGGTCCACACAGAGAAATATATCTGAAGGTGTTAGAAGTGTTTTGCATGATTTTTGAAGTTAGAGCCTGAAATGTCAGAAAACGGCGTTTCAGCACATAACAAACTCGGTTCAGGCAATGCAAGCTGAAACTCGGCCAAAAATTAAAATTGCAGTCTGTGCATGAATAAAACCTATTTTGCAACACAGAGAAACATATCTGAAGGTGTTAGAAGTGTTTTGCATGATTTTTTTAAGTTAGAGCCTGAAATGTCAGAAAACGCCGTTTCAGCACATAACAAACTTGGTTCTGGTAATGCAAGCTGAAACTCGGCCAAAAATTAAAATTGCAGTCTGTGCATGAATAAAACCTATTTTTCAACACAGAGAAACATATCTGAAGGTGTTAGAAGTGTTTTGCATGATTTTTGAAGTTAGAGCCTGAAATGTCAGAAAACAGCGTTTCAGCACTTAACAAACTTGGTTCTGGCAATGCAAGCTGAAACTCGGTCCACACAGAGAAATATATCTGAAGGTGTTAGAAGTGTTTTGCATGATTTTTGAAGTTAGAGCCTGAAATGTCAGAAAACGGCGTTTCAGCACATAACAAACTCGGTTCAGGCAATGCAAGCTGAAACTCGGCCAAAAATTAAAATTGCAGTCTGTGCATGAATAAAACCTATTTTGCAACACAGAGAAACATATCTGAAGGTGTTAGAAGTGTTTTGCATGATTTTTTTAAGTTAGAGCCTGAAATGTCAGAAAACGCCGTTTCAGCACATAACAAACTTGGTTCTGGTAATGCAAGCTGAAACTCGGCCAAAAATTAAAATTGCAGTCTGTGCATGAATAAAACCTATTTTTCAACACAGAGAAACATATCTGAAGGTGTTAGAAGTGTTTTGCATGATTTTTGAAGTTAGAGCCTGAAATGTCAGAAAACAGCGTTTCAGCACATAACAAACTTGGTTCTGGTAATGCAAGCTGAAACTCGGCCAAAAATTAAAATTGCAGTCTGTGCATGAATAAAACCTATTTTGCAACACAGAGAAACATATCTGAAGGTGTTAGAAGTGTTTTGCATGATTTTTGAAGTTAGAGCCTGAAATGTCAGAAAACGGCGTTTCAGCACATAACAAACTCGGTTCAGGCAATGCAAGCTGAAACTCGGTCCAAAATTAAAATTGCAGTCTGTGCATGAATAAAACCTATTTTTCAACACAGAGAAACATATCTGAAGGTGTTAGAAGTGTTTTGCATGATTTTTGAAGTTAGAGCCTGAAATGTCAGAAAACGGCGTTTCAGCACATAACAAAATCGGTTCAGGCAATGCAAGCTGAAACTCGGCCAAAAATTAAAATTGCAGTCTGTGCATGAATAAAACCTATTTTTCAACACAGAGAAACATATCTGAAGGTGTTAGAAGTGTTTTGCATGATTTTTGAAGTTAGAGCCTGAAATGTCAGAAAACGGCGTTTCAGCACATAACAAACTAGGTTCTGGTAATGCAAGCTGAAACTCGGCCAAAAATTAAAATTGCAGTCTGTGCATGAATAAAACCTATTTTGCAACACAGAGAAACATATCTGAAGGTGTTAGAAGTGTTTTGCATGATTTTTGAAGTTAGAGCCTGAAATGTCAGAAAACGACGTTTTAGCACATAACAAACTTGGTTCAGGCAATGCAAGCTGAAACTCGGCCAAAAATTTAAATTGCAGTCTGTGCATGAATAAAACCTATTTTGCAACACAGAGAAACATATCTGAAGGTGTTAGAAGTGTTTTGCATGATTTTTGAAGTTAGAGCCTGAAATGTCAGAAAACAGCGTTTCAGCACATAACAAACTTGGTTCTGGTAATGCAAGCTGAAACTCGGCCAAAAATTAAAATTGCAGTCTGTGCATGAATAAAACCTATTTTGCAACACAGAGAAACATATCTGAAGGTGTTAGAAGTGTTTTGCATGATTTTTGAAGTTAGAGCCTGAAATGTCAGAAAACGGCGTTTCAGCACATAACAAACTCGGTTCAGGCAATGCAAGCTGAAACTCGGCCAAAAATTAAAATTGCAGTCTGTGCATGAATAAAACCTATTTTTCAACACAGAGAAACATATCTGAAGGTGTTAGAAGTGTTTTGCATGATTTTTGAAGTTAGAGCCTGAAATGTCAGAAAACGGCGTTTCAGCACATAACAAACTCGGTTCAGGCAATGCAAGCTGAAACTCGGCCAAAAATTAAAATTTGTAGTCTGTGCATGAATAAAACCTATTTTTCAACACAGAGAAACATATCTGAAGGTGTTAGAAGTGTTTTGCATGATTTTTGAAGTTAGAGCCTGAAATGTCAGAAAACAGCGTTTCAGCACATAACAAACTTGGTTCTGGTAATGCAAGCTGAAACTCGGCCAAAAATTAAAATTGCAGTCTGTGCATGAATAAAACCTATTTTGCAACACAGAGAAATATATCTGAAGGTGTTAGAAGTGTTTTGCATGATTTTTGAAGTTAGAGCCTGAAATGTCAGAAAAAGGCTTTTCAGCACATAACAAACTCGGTTCTGGCAATGCAAGCTGAAACTCGGTCCAAAATTAAAATTGCAGTCTGTGCATGAATAAAACCTATTTTGCAACACAGAGAAACATATCTGAAGGTGTTAGAAGTGTTTTGCATGATTTTTGAAGTTAGAGCCTGAAATGTCAGAAAACGGCGTTTCAGCACATAACAAACTCGGTTCAGGCAATGCAAGCTGAAACTCGGCCAAAAATTAAAATTGCAGTCTGTGCATGAATAAAACCTATTTTGCAACACAGAGAAACATATCTGAAGGTGTTAGAAGTGTTTTGCATGATTTTTTTAAGTTAGAGCCTGAAATGTCAGAAAACGGCGTTTCAGCACATAACAAACTCGGTTCAGGCAATGCAAGCTGAAACTCGGCCAAAAATTAAAATTGCAGTCTGTGCATGAATAAAACCTATTTTTCAACACAGAGAAACATATCTGAAGGTGTTAGAAGTGTTTTGCATGATTTTTGAAGTTAGAGCCTGAAATGTCAGAAAACGGCGTTTCAGCACATAACAAACTCGGTTCAGGCAATGCAAGCTGAAACTCGGCCAAAAATTAAAATTTGTAGTCTGTGCATGAATAAAACCTATTTTTCAACACAGAGAAACATATCTGAAGGTGTTAGAAGTGTTTTGCATGATTTTTGAAGTTAGAGCCTGAAATGTCAGAAAACAGCGTTTCAGCACATAACAAACTTGGTTCTGGTAATGCAAGCTGAAACTCGGCCAAAAATTAAAATTGCAGTCTGTGCATGAATAAAACCTATTTTGCAACACAGAGAAATATATCTGAAGGTGTTAGAAGTGTTTTGCATGATTTTTGAAGTTAGAGCCTGAAATGTCAGAAAAAGGCTTTTCAGCACATAACAAACTTGGTTCTGGCAATGCAAGCTGAAACTCGGTCCAAAATTAAAATTGCAGTCTGTGCATGAATAAAACCTATTTTGCAACACAGAGAAACATATCTGAAGGTGTTAGAAGTGTTTTGCAAGATTTTTGAAGTTAGAGCCTGAAATGTCAGAAAACGGCGTTTCAGCACATAACAAACTCGGTTCAGGCAATGCAAGCTGAAACTCGGCCAAAAATTAAAATTGCAGTCTGTGCATGAATAAAACCTATTTTGCAACACAGAGAAACATATCTGAAGGTGTTAGAAGTGTTTTGCATGATTTTTTTAAGTTAGAGCCTGAAATGTCAGAAAACGCCGTTTCAGCACATAACAAACTCGGTTCTGGTAATGCAAGCTGAAACTCGGCCAAAAATTAAAATTGCAGTCTGTGCATGAATAAAACCTATTTTTCAACACAGAGAAACATATCTGAAGGTGTTAGAAGTGTTTTGCATGATTTTTGAAGTTAGAGCCTGAAATGTCAGAAAACGGCGTTTCAGCACATAACAAACTCGGTTCAGGCAATGCAAGCTGAAACTCGGCCAAAAATTAAAATTGCAGTCTGTGCATGAATAAAACCTATTTTTCAACACAGAGAAACATATCTGAAGGTGTTAGAAGTGTTTTGCATGATTTTTGAAGTTAGAGCCTGAAATGTCAGAAAACGCCGTTTCAGCACATAACAAACTTGGTTCAGGCAATGCAAGCTGAAACTCGGCCCAAAATTAAAATTGCAGTCTGTGCATGAATAAAACCTATTTTTCAACACAGAGAAACATATCTGAAGGTGTTAGAAGTGTTTTGCATGATTTTTGAAGTTAGAGCCTGAAATGTCAGAAAACAGCGTTTCAGCACTTAACAAACTTGGTTCTGGCAATGCAAGCTGAAACTCGGTCCAAAATTAAAATTGCAGTCTGTGCATGAATAAAACCTATTTTGCAACACAGAGAAACAAATCTGAAGGTGTTAGAAGTGTTTTGCATGATTTTTGAAGTTAGAGCCTGAAATGTCAGAAAAAGGCTTTTCAGCACATAACAAACTTGGTTCTGGCAATGCAAGCTGAAACTCGGTCCAAAATTAAAATTGCAGTCTGTGCATGAATAAAACCTATTTTGCAACACAGAGAAACATATCTGAAGGTGTTAGAAGTGTTTTGCATGATTTTTGAAGTTAGAGCCTGAAATGTCAGAAAACGGCGTTTCAGCACATAACAAACTCGGTTCAGGCAATGCAAGCTGAAACTCGGCCAAAAATTAAAATTGCAGTCTGTGCATGAATAAAACCTATTTTGCAACACAGAGAAACATATCTGAAGGTGTTAGAAGTGTTTTGCATGATTTTTGAAGTTAGAGCCTGAAATGTCAGAAAACAGCGTTTCAGCACATAACAAACTAGGTTCTGGTAATGCAAGCTGAAACTCGGCCAAAAATTAAAATTGCAGTCTGTGCATGAATAAAACCTATTTTGCAACACAGAGAAACATATCTGAAGGTGTTAGAAGTGTTTTGCATGATTTTTGAAGTTAGAGCCTGAAATGTCAGAAAACGACGTTTTAGCACATAACAAACTTGGTTCAGGCAATGCAAGCTGAAACTCGGCCAAAAATTTAAATTGCAGTCTGTGCATGAATAAAACCTATTTTGCAACACAGAGAAACATATCTGAAGGTGTTAGAAGTGTTTTGCATGATTTTTGAAGTTAGAGCCTGAAATGTCAGAAAACAGCGTTTCAGCACATAACAAACTTGGTTCTGGTAATGCAAGCTGAAACTCGGCCAAAAATTAAAATTGCAGTCTGTGCATGAATAAAACCTATTTTGCAACACAGAGAAACATATCTGAAGGTGTTAGAAGTGTTTTGCATGATTTTTGAAGTTAGAGCCTGAAATGTCAGAAAACGGCGTTTCAGCACATAACAAACTCGGTTCAGGCAATGCAAGCTGAAACTCGGCCAAAAATTAAAATTGCAGTCTGTGCATGAATAAAACCTATTTTTCAACACAGAGAAACATATCTGAAGGTGTTAGAAGTGTTTTGCATGATTTTTGAAGTTAGAGCCTGAAATGTCAGAAAACGGCGTTTCAGCACATAACAAACTCGGTTCAGGCAATGCAAGCTGAAACTCGGCCAAAAATTAAAATTTGTAGTCTGTGCATGAATAAAACCTATTTTTCAACACAGAGAAACATATCTGAAGGTGTTAGAAGTGTTTTGCATGATTTTTGAAGTTAGAGCCTGAAATGTCAGAAAACAGCGTTTCAGCACATAACAAACTTGGTTCTGGTAATGCAAGCTGAAACTCGGCCAAAAATTAAAATTGCAGTCTGTGCATGAATAAAACCTATTTTGCAACACAGAGAAATATATCTGAAGGTGTTAGAAGTGTTTTGCATGATTTTTGAAGTTAGAGCCTGAAATGTCAGAAAAAGGCTTTTCAGCACATAACAAACTCGGTTCTGGCAATGCAAGCTGAAACTCGGTCCAAAATTAAAATTGCAGTCTGTGCATGAATAAAACCTATTTTGCAACACAGAGAAACATATCTGAAGGTGTTAGAAGTGTTTTGCATGATTTTTGAAGTTAGAGCCTGAAATGTCAGAAAACGGCGTTTCAGCACATAACAAACTCGGTTCAGGCAATGCAAGCTGAAACTCGGCCAAAAATTAAAATTGCAGTCTGTGCATGAATAAAACCTATTTTGCAACACAGAGAAACATATCTGAAGGTGTTAGAAGTGTTTTGCATGATTTTTTTAAGTTAGAGCCTGAAATGTCAGAAAACGGCGTTTCAGCACATAACAAACTCGGTTCAGGCAATGCAAGCTGAAACTCGGCCAAAAATTAAAATTGCAGTCTGTGCATGAATAAAACCTATTTTTCAACACAGAGAAACATATCTGAAGGTGTTAGAAGTGTTTTGCATGATTTTTGAAGTTAGAGCCTGAAATGTCAGAAAACGGCGTTTCAGCACATAACAAACTCGGTTCAGGCAATGCAAGCTGAAACTCGGCCAAAAATTAAAATTTGTAGTCTGTGCATGAATAAAACCTATTTTTCAACACAGAGAAACATATCTGAAGGTGTTAGAAGTGTTTTGCATGATTTTTGAAGTTAGAGCCTGAAATGTCAGAAAACAGCGTTTCAGCACATAACAAACTTGGTTCTGGTAATGCAAGCTGAAACTCGGCCAAAAATTAAAATTGCAGTCTGTGCATGAATAAAACCTATTTTGCAACACAGAGAAATATATCTGAAGGTGTTAGAAGTGTTTTGCATGATTTTTGAAGTTAGAGCCTGAAATGTCAGAAAAAGGCTTTTCAGCACATAACAAACTTGGTTCTGGCAATGCAAGCTGAAACTCGGTCCAAAATTAAAATTGCAGTCTGTGCATGAATAAAACCTATTTTGCAACACAGAGAAACATATCTGAAGGTGTTAGAAGTGTTTTGCATGATTTTTGAAGTTAGAGCCTGAAATGTCAGAAAACGGCGTTTCAGCACATAACAAACTCGGTTCAGGCAATGCAAGCTGAAACTCGGCCAAAAATTAAAATTGCAGTCTGTGCATGAATAAAACCTATTTTGCAACACAGAGAAACATATCTGAAGGTGTTAGAAGTGTTTTGCATGATTTTTTTAAGTTAGAGCCTGAAATGTCAGAAAACGCCGTTTCAGCACATAACAAACTCGGTTCTGGTAATGCAAGCTGAAACTCGGCCAAAAATTAAAATTGCAGTCTGTGCATGAATAAAACCTATTTTTCAACACAGAGAAACATATCTGAAGGTGTTAGAAGTGTTTTGCATGATTTTTGAAGTTAGAGCCTGAAATGTCAGAAAACAGCGTTTCAGCACTTAACAAACTTGGTTCTGGCAATGCAAGCTGAAACTCGGTCCAAAATTAAAATTGCAGTCTGTGCATGAATAAAACCTATTTTGCAACACAGAGAAACAAATCTGAAGGTGTTAGAAGTGTTTTGCATGATTTTTGAAGTTAGAGCCTGAAATGTCAGAAAAAGGCTTTTCAGCACATAACAAACTTGGTTCTGGCAATGCAAGCTGAAACTCGGCCAAAAATTAAAATTGCAGTCTGTGCATGAATAAAACCTATTTTGCAACACAGAGAAACATATCTGAAGGTATTAGAAGTGTTTTGCATGATTTTTGAAGTTAGAGCCTGAAATGTCAGAAAACAGCGTTTCAGCACTTAACAAACTTGGTTCTGGCAATGCAAGCTGAAACTCGGTCCAAAATTAAAATTGCAGTCTGTGCATGAATAAAACCTATTTTGCAACACAGAGAAACATATCTGAAGGTGTTAGAAGTGTTTTGCATGATTTTTGAAGTTAGAGCCTGAAATGCCAGAAAACGGCGTTTCAGCACATAACAGACTTGGTTCAGGCAATGCAAGCTGAAACTCGGCCCAAAATTAAAATTGCAGTCTGTGCATGAATAAAACCTATTTTGCAACACAGAGAAACATATCTAAAGGTGTTAGAAGTGTTTTGCATGATTTTTGAAGTTAGAGCCTGAAATGTCAGAAAACGGCTTTTCAGCACATAACAAACTTGGTTCTGGTAATGCAAGCTGAAACTCGGCCAAAAATTAAAATTGCAGTCTGTGCATGAATAAAACCTATTTTGCAACACAGAGAAATATATCTGAAGGTGTTAGAAGTGTTTTGCATGATTTTTGAAGTTAGAGCCTGAAATGTCAGAAAAAGGCTTTTCAGCACATAACAAACTTGGTTCTGGCAATGCAAGCTGAAACTCGGTCCAAAATTAAAATTGCAGTCTGTGCATGAATAAAACCTATTTTGCAACACAGAGAAACATATCTGAAGGTGTTAGAAGTGTTTTGCATGATTTTTGAAGTTAGAGCCTGAAATGTCAGAAAACGGCGTTTCAGCACATAACAAACTCGGTTCAGGCAATGCAAGCTGAAACTCGGCCAAAAATTAAAATTGCAGTCTGTGCATGAATAAAACCTATTTTGCAACACAGAGAAACATATCTGAAGGTGTTAGAAGTGTTTTGCATGATTTTTTTAAGTTAGAGCCTGAAATGTCAGAAAACGCCGTTTCAGCACATAAACTTGGTTCTGGTAATGCAAGCTGAAACTCGGCCAAAAATTAAAATTGCAGTCTGTGCATGAATAAAACCTATTTTTCAACACAGAGAAACATATCTGAAGGTGTTAGAAGTGTTTTGCATGATTTTTGAAGTTAGAGCCTGAAATGTCAGAAAACAGCGTTTCAGCACATAACAAACTTGGTTCTGGTAATGCAAGCTGAAACTCGGCCAAAAATTAAAATTGCAGTCTGTGCATGAATAAAACCTATTTTGCAACACAGAGAAACATATCTGAAGGTGTTAGAAGTGTTTTGCATGATTTTTGAAGTTAGAGCCTGAAATGTCAGAAAACGGCGTTTCAGCACATAACAAACTCGGTTCAGGCAATGCAAGCTGAAACTCGGTCCAAAATTAAAATTGCAGTCTGTGCATGAATAAAACCTATTTTTCAACACAGAGAAACATATCTGAAGGTGTTAGAAGTGTTTTGCATGATTTTTGAAGTTAGAGCCTGAAATGTCAGAAAACGGCGTTTCAGCACATAACAAACTCGGTTCAGGCAATGCAAGCTGAAACTCGGCCAAAAATTAAAATTGCAGTCTGTGCATGAATAAAACCTATTTTTCAACACAGAGAAACATATCTGAAGGTGTTAGAAGTGTTTTGCATGATTTTTGAAGTTAGAGCCTGAAATGTCAGAAAACGCCGTTTCAGCACATAACAAACTTGGTTCAGGCAATGCAAGCTGAAACTCGGCCCAAAATTAAAATTGCAGTCTGTGCATGAATAAAACCTATTTTACAACACAGAGAAACATATCTGAAGGTGTTAGAAGTGTTTTGCATGATTTTTGAAGTTAGAGCCTAAAATGTCAGAAAACGCCGTTTCAGCACATAACAAACTTGGTTCAGGCAATGCAAGCTGAAACTCGGCCAAAAATTAAAATTGCAGTCTGTGCATGAATAAAACCTATTTTTCAACACAGAGAAACATATCTGAAGGTGTTAGAAGTGTTTTGCATGATTTTTGAAGTTAGAGCCTGAAATGTCAGAAAACAGCGTTTCAGCACTTAACAAACTTGGTTCTGGCAATGCAAGCTGAAACTCGGTCCAAAATTAAAATTGCAGTCTGTGCATGAATAAAACCTATTTTGCAACACAGAGAAACAAATCTGAAGGTGTTAGAAGTGTTTTGCATGATTTTTGAAGTTAGAGCCTGAAATGTCAGAAAAAGGCTTTTCAGCACATAACAAACTTGGTTCTGGCAATGCAAGCTGAAACTCGGCCCAAAATTAAAATTGCAGTCTGTGCATGAATAAAACCTATTTTTCAACACAGAGAAACATATCTGAAGGTGTTAGAAGTGTTTTGCATGATTTTTGAAGTTAGAGCCTGAAATGTCAGAAAACAGCGTTTCAGCACTTAACAAACTTGGTTCTGGCAATGCAAGCTGAAACTCGGTCCAAAATTAAAATTGCAGTCTGTGCATGAATAAAACCTATTTTGCAACACAGAGAAACAAATCTGAAGGTGTTAGAAGTGTTTTGCATGATTTTTGAAGTTAGAGCCTGAAATGTCAGAAAACGGCGTTTCAGCACATAACAAACTCGGTTCAGGCAATGCAAGCTGAAACTCGGCCAAAAATTAAAATTGCAGTCTGTGCATGAACAAAACCTATTTTTCAACACAGAGAAACATATCTGAAGGTGTTAGAAGTGTTTTGCATGATTTTTGAAGTTAGAGCCTGAAATGTCAGAAAACAGCATTTCAGCACATAACAAACTTGGTTCTGGTAATGCAAGCTGAAACTCGGCCAAAAATTAAAATTGCAGTCTGTGCATGAATAAAACCTATTTTGCAACACAGAGAAACATATCTGAAGGTGTTAGAAGTGTTTTGCATGATTTTTGAAGTTAGAGCCTGAAATGTCAGAAAACGGCGTTTCAGCACATAACAAACTCGGTTCAGGCAATGCAAGCTGAAACTCGGCCAAAAATTAAAATTGCAGTCTGTGCATGAATAAAACCTATTTTTCAACACAGAGAAACATATCTGAAGGTGTTAGAAGTGTTTTGCATGATTTTTTTAAGTTAGAGCCTGAAATGTCAGAAAACGCCGTTTCAGCACATAACAAACTTGGTTCTGGTAATGCAAGCTGAAACTCGGCCAAAAATTAAAATTGCAGTCTGTGCATGAATAAAACCTATTTTGCAACACAGAGAAACATATCTGAAGGTGTTAGAAGTGTTTTGCATGATTTTTGAAGTTAGAGCCTGAAATGTCAGAAAACAGCGTTTCAGCACATAACAAACTTGGTTCTGGTAATGCAAGCTGAAACTCGGCCAAAAATTAAAATTGCAGTCTGTGCATGAATAAAACCTATTTTGCAACACAGAGAAACATATCTGAAGGTGTTAGAAGTATTTTGCATGATTTTTTTAAGTTAGAGCCTGAAATGTCAGAAAACGGCGTTTCAGCACATAACAAACTCGGTTCAGGCAATGCAAGCTGAAACTCGGCCAAAAATTAAAATTTGTAGTCTGTGCATGAATAAAACCTATTTTTCAACACAGAGAAACATATCTGAAGGTGTTAGAAGTGTTTTGCATGATTTTTGAAGTTAGAGCCTGAAATGTCAGAAAACAGCGTTTCAGCACATAACAAACTTGGTTCTGGTAATGCAAGCTGAAACTCGGCCAAAAATTAAAATTGCAGTCTGTGCATGAATAAAACCTATTTTGCAACACAGAGAAATATATCTGAAGGTGTTAGAAGTGTTTTGCATGATTTTTGAAGTTAGAGCCTGAAATGTCAGAAAAAGGCTTTTCAGCACATAACAAACTTGGTTCTGGCAATGCAAGCTGAAACTCGGTCCAAAATTAAAATTGCAGTCTGTGCATGAATAAAACCTATTTTGCAACACAGAGAAACATATCTGAAGGTGTTAGAAGTGTTTTGCATGATTTTTGAAGTTAGAGCCTGAAATGTCAGAAAACGGCGTTTCAGCACATAACAAACTCGGTTCAGGCAATGCAAGCTGAAACTCGGCCAAAAATTAAAATTGCAGTCTGTGCATGAATAAAACCTATTTTGCAACACAGAGAAACATATCTGAAGGTGTTAGAAGTGTTTTGCATGATTTTTTTAAGTTAGAGCCTGAAATGTCAGAAAACGTCTCTAGGTTACGTATGTAACCCTAGTTCCCTGAGAAGGGAACGAGACACCGCGTCCCCTAGGGGTCGCTATTGGGGAACGCTGCAGCGTGACTCGTGTCTGAAGAATGCATAGAAAAACTCCATGAAATGGCCGGCGACAGCGTATGACGTCACTGCGGCGCGCACGTCGCTGCTGGTGCGTCACTACCGGGCGACACAGTATAAAGAGTCGCCGAAGTAAACATACACCCGCTTCACTGTCTGAAGCTTCTCGTCCGAGGCATGGTAAGAAGCGTAGGGGACGCGGTGTCTCGTTCCCTTCTCAGGGAACTAGGGTTACATACGTAACCTAGAGACGTTCCCTTCCGAGGGAACTCTCACCGCGTCCCCTAGGGGTCGCTATTGGGGAACGGTATACCAACGTCTCCATGCTGAGGGGAGTGCATAGTAGCGAGCACTAAGTGTAAATTCTGTGAGGAATTATCCCTATAGGACGAGGTGACAGCTGTCAGAACGTAACCTCCCCGGCCAAAGCCTGAACTGTTACTCACTTACCTGAATGGGTCAAAGGACCCAGAGCACAGCTCAGGTTGGAATCTGAGATTCCTTCGGAGGAACGGCTAAGTTAATACTTAGACTTAACTAGAACAGGAACTGCCAGTACTACTGAGTCTAGTTCCCTCAGTGAACTGACTCAGAAATAGCGACTAACAGGCCTGTCCCAAGACAGAGACCGTTCTAGCAGGGGTTATCCTCAGATAACGCAGATGGTCAGGAGATATCTGAGGTGATATCGAGTGAAGTTGGGCCCAGGGAGACCGGGGTTTTAAACCAACTCAAAAAATGGGAACGAGTACCGCGTAACCCATACCGTATAGGATTTTAGAAAAGAACCCAAAAACTTGGTGGGAACTTACCACTTATGTGGATTTTAGGAAGTGCACAAAGATTCCGTGCGCACTTACCACTATTGTGGATTTCAGAAAGTGCCCAGGGTTTAGCGTGGGACACTTACCCTAGTAAAATGGGATTTGGAGACTGTGTTTTCCCCCATTTTGGGGGTTTCATATTAAAGCTCCAGATTTGTCATAGGATGACAAGAATTAAAATAGGGGAGGAACCCTCCCTGATTAGAGAGGGGAGCAATGCTACACCCCAATCAGGACAGACAGTCCGCAAACTGTTAGTCGACTGATGAAATCATGGAGCTACTGACCATCATATAGTGGACGCAGACAGCGGACAGACCCCTAACCCCGACTTGCAGGGAGGAACATCCGTCCTTAAAAAGGGCAATGCTCTGAAGGGACCCTTTAGTGTAAAGGGGAGCATACTAGACCCAGTCCACATGGATGCCTACTAGGAGAAGGTGGTGCTCAGAAATTACCCTTCCTTGTAAGGGGAGCATACTCATCCCACTAGGAGCCGTGCTCTAAATGGGACCCTTGAGAAGGGGAGCGAACGTGCTCAAATCAGGACCTTGAGAAAGATAGGTTATTTCTTCCTTAGCCAAGGGAGAAAAATTCACCATGCGGCAGTGGCGCTGCTTTGAGGGAACCCTAAAAGGTGAGCTGCCAACAGCCTGAGGAGGCTTCAATCGTAGGAGCCTTCGCTTCTAGCATGTTAAGGGTAGGTTTCAAAACCCTGAGAAGCAGGGAGAAATGCCAACACCCGCCAGAAGGTGGTGCTCTAGTAGGACCCTTTCCGCAGAAAGGGGAGCGGCCGAGGTCATTTCAAGGTCCTGAAAAAGGGGGTAACTCCTAGTTAGTCATAAAGCCTGAAGGGGAGGTGACACTCGACCCGGAAGTCAGGCGCAAGCAGGCTCCTAACCCTGATTAACAGAGAGGAAAACCCGCCTGCCAGGAGGCAGCGCTCTGATTTCACCCTTCATCAGAAGGGGAGCTTACTCCTCCTGCCAGGAGCAGCGCTCGAGAGGAACCCTTTTCTCAAAAAGGGGAGCAATCATACCTGCCTCAGGAAGCCTGATGACAGATTCTACCCAAATAAAGGGGAATTTGTCCACACGACAGTGGTGCTACTGACGAACCTTGAATTAAGGTGAGCTGCTGTCATTGAAGAGCTCTGAGAGGACCCTTTCCGCGGAAAGGGGAGCTACTAAAGTTACTTCAAGTTCCTGAGAAGGGAGCTCCTGGATAGTCATGGTGACAGACTCCTAACCCTGAAGGCCAGGGAGGAACGCCCGTCCCGACGAGGGGCGCTCATTGGGGACCCTTTCCTCGGAAAGGGGAGAGCCCAGCTCGTGCGTGAGGCCTGAAGAGTGAGAATCAACCTGGACAAGAAGGACAGGCCCCTAACCCAGATGAACCGGGAGGAGAACCTGGCTCTGTCAATGAGAAACAGTACTCTAAATAAACCCCTTCTGCAGAAAGGGGAGTACTACCTCGGTCGAATCGACCCTGCCCTCGGGCTAACAGGGGGATCGACAGACCCCAGTCTAGGTGGACTTATGTTCCTGTCTCAACGGGACATAAATCCCCCGGAGCAGGAACTTATGAGGATAGACTCCTAACCCTGAAGGCCAGGGAGGAACGCCCATCCCGTCGAGGGGGCGCTCGTTAGGGACCCTTGGGAAGGGGAGAGCCCAGCTCGAGTGTGAGCCTGAAGAGTGAGAATCAGCCTGGACAAGAGGGACAGGCTCCTAACCCAGATGAACCGGGGAGAAAGCCTGGCTTGTCAGCGAGAAGCGGTACTCTGAATAAACCCTTTCCGCGAAAAGGGGAGTACTACTTAGATACTGGAGAACTGAGAAATTGCTCCTTAGAGACAAAACTCAGGAGGTGCTGGAAAGAACCTTAGGCTGATAAGATCACTTCACAGGATCTAAAGTCCACAGAGAGAGTCTGGAAGAGGGATTCTCAGAAAAAGGCCTGCAAAGGACAAATGTTAAACATGCCAAGGGCAATCCTAAGAAAGAAACTTAGGGAGCTTACCTTGAAGAGGACATAAGTCCTATGTCTAACATATGCTGGAAGGGTGGTTTACCGCACGACCTGTGGCGTGGATAGGACGAACACTGCCGTAACCATAACCCGTAGGATCAGAGGGGGAGCATCCGCCGTGAACTCGTCGTGTTTTTCTCTGAAAACAAAAAACACAACACACAGGCCTGAGACAGTATTAAGTTCTTTTTCTTTATTAAAAGAAAAATATGGATCGTACTCACCCATGAGTGTCCTGCATTTAACTCAAACTTAAACAAAACCTGTTTAAGGAGTTAAAATCCAGACCATCGGTTAATGGAGGTTCTTATGGGACATAAGAACCGCTGCGTGCAGGGAGCTCATGTTGTAGGGCTCGGACCTGGGCCTTCATGGAGTGAAGGACTCAAAGGCAGTGATCTACCTAGCCCAAATCACATAAATCCAGAAAGGCCAATGAGCCTGGGAAAAACTAACAGATCAGTGAAAGACCTCCGGTTAGTCTTCCTGAAAACAGCCCGACCCAGCAGAGTGGGCTGTCTATTTAAACCCTAGCAGGGGAGACAGCACCATCTAGGCAAGAGCTTAAAAGAACTACTTTTCTGTTTCCAAACAAAAAGTAATCAGTAAGCCCACACACAGATATCCGCAGATATCTGTATGTGTAGGAAGGACTACCAGAGGTAAAACTGACTGAAAGCCTCCAGCCCTAAAGTAGGGAGAGTTAACATACAGCTAGCCTCAGACAGCTGTAGTTAATAAGACTGTTCTGCCATGATCTGCATAATCATGGTCGAACTAGTCTAGGAAAATCTCTCCCCTTTATATGTACACATATAAGCATACATAACATACATATGTATATACATATACATGCACACATATTTTATGGCAGTTAATTAACTCCACAATCGCGACGCGCAGCACATATTCGGCTCCCGCGGGAGCTAAACAAACTCCGCCCAGACGCCAAATTCCCTCGGGAATAAAACGAGCAAGGAGCCGCTGGCGACGCCGCGAATGCATCTGTTAATGCCGCGAGAGGCAAACACACTCATGCAAAATGAGGAACAGAGAAACTCACCTCCCTCTTTTGCGTACTGCGTTTTCGCGATAAGCCCATTAGTCCCTCGGGAGCTGGACGAGCTGTAATTTATCACACCCACGTAGCAGAGAGTCGTAGCAAGTGGGTATGAGAGCGTGCCTCTCGTTACAAACAAGCAATGAATGCACCGATCGCATTCTACTCTCTCAAGAGGTAATCTTGCTTGCGTTCTCCCCTCACAGCTCGGGCGGTGTGAAAGTGCGGGTATCAGATTACCACACACGTCACAAGCAGGCCTCCGGTGAGAGAATATGCACTCCTAGACAAAGAGAAGGCTGAAGACAGCGAAGAGGGTGTATGTTTACTTCGGCGACTCTTTATACTGTGTCGCCCGGTAGTGACGCACCAGCAGCGACGTGCGCGCCGCAGTGACGTCATACGCTGTCGCCGGCCATTTCATGGAGTTTTTCTATGCATTCTTCAGACACGAGTCACGCTGCAGCGTTCCCCAATAGCGACCCCTAGGGGACGCGGTGAGAGTTCCCTCGGAAGGGAACCAGGTTTGTCTGCCAGTCTGTAAAGTCGCAGATAATAAAACGTCCACTAGATGTCAGTGTCAGACAGACACTCTGAGAAGTTACAGACAAGCAGTAAATAAACTGCACTAAATAATACTTCTTCTTTAATGGCACTGGATCAGTATAACAAAACAGGATCAGGTGATGGAAACCTGTCAATCAATATGCTGTCTTGTTGGAGACACAATCGCTTTGCTTGAAAACAGAATGAATATGTTGGTCCACTAGCTAGTCCAGCACTATAGCAGCATGAACCAGTCTGGACTAGCACTATACCAGCTTAAACCAACCTAGACCAGCACTAGCCAGCATAAACTATCATAGATCATCTTGGAATATAGATTGGCTCTAGATAAAAATAACAAAGGATTTAACGGCGAAAGATCATTACAATTAACGACAATGAGCGCTTGTGGTGTGTTTCGATGTGCTGCTCAGTTTATCTAGAAATGATAAAATGGTGCCTCCATTGTCTCGGAGTCTGGTTGAAACCAAGCAGCGGTCTGCCACTTGAATGTCTTGATAAAATTAATATGACTGTTTACATAATCTGCCCTACTTACTGTTAAGAGTAACACTGAAATCAACTGCAAATTAAAGACAATTAAATCTATTAAGATGTCAGCAGATAATGAATAAACAAATTCAAAAAACAGCATTACTAGCTTCACTTATAAAACTATTAATTTCTCTTTGAATGGCTACAACATTTTTGAAATATGAAAACATCATGGCAGTCCTGATACAGATTGGAGGAGCAGAGGTAATTCAGTCCTTCAGTCATCTAGTTCTGGTGCAGGATCACAATGCTCCCGTCACTGAGAATGAGTTGCTCTGGTGTGGTGATATTTTACTGAACCTTCCTGATGAAAAAATACCCATGTTGCTCACCATTGAAGAGTCCATTATGAAATCAAATGTTTCTACAGCAAGAGAGATGGCATGGGCTTAAGACAAACATGACAGACAAACTGACAGGAAGAAAGAGCTCAGGTGAGAAAACAAAACACTCTCTAGTTATGTGTAAGTGTTTGCCTTTTATTACATTTAATCATGTATTCCCGTGTTCACACTTAATGGGACCCCAGTTATATCTCCACACCTCCATATTTTATTTCCTATTTGATTGCAACTTAGAATCATTGCTTATACACCATTTTCATTTTTATCACTATTCCTCTGCTATTACTATTACATATTACCATCAATGCTTCATTTTCAAAAACTTTTTACACTTTATCTCATTTGCTTATTTCAACTAATTTATTAATGCAATTACTGCATTAATACATTTATCAATTTATTGAATCCTTTTCTATTTGTGACCTGATCAACCAAAACACATTTTAAACCCAGGTGTACACAAAGCCCAAATTCACTGCTCAGATATCTTGAATTATATCAGAGGTGCTTCTGTGAACCTCAAAATAATCTTGTTTCTGCACATCTTTCCACAGTGATGGTACAGCAAAGGCTTCTCTCTGGTGTTATTACATAACTCATGTCACACTGGATGACATAAAACTAGTTTCTCATGTGTGAAACCTCATGTGGTATTTAAATGCTGCTTTATTTCTAAAACTCTTTCCGCAGTGTCCACATATAAATGACTTTTCTCCAGTGTGAACTCCCATGTGCTGGTCAAGGTGTCCTTTTTGGTTGAAACTTCTTCCACATTGCTGGCAGGTGAAAGGCTTTTCTCCAGTGTGAACTCTTATGTGGTTTTCACAGGTTTGTTTATGATTAAACCTCTTTCCGCACTGAGGGCATGTGTAGGGCTGCTCTCCAGAATGAATTCTCATGTGGTCTTTAAATTGTTGTTTTCGACAATAACTCTTTCCACACTCAGAGCAGGTGTAGGGTTTCTCTCTATGAGTTCTCTTGTGGACTTCAAGGTTTTCATGTTGATCAAAACTCATTCCACACTGATCACATGTGTAAGACTGATCTCTATTGTGAATTTCCATGTGTTTGTTAAAGCTTTCCTTTTGGTTGAAACTTACTCCACACTGTTGGCAGGTGAAAAGGCTCTCTCCATTGTGAACGGTCATGTGGCAATGAAGGTTTTCTTTCCGGTTAAAACTTCTTCCACACTGTTGGCAGGTGTAAGGCTTCTCTACAGTGTGAAGGTTCATGTGTCTGTTAAGGTTTCCTTTTTGGTTAAAACTTCTTCCACATTGCTGGCAGGTAAAAGGCTTCTCTCCAGTGTGAACTCTTCTGTGGTCTTCAAAGTGTCCTTTATGTTTAAACTTCTTTCCGCACTGAGGGCATGTGTAGGGTTGCTTAGTGTGAATTCTCATATGGTCTTCAAAGTGTTGTTTTTGATGGAAACTCTGTCCACACTCAAGGCATGTGTAGGGATTCTCTCCAAAGTGACTCCTAACATGTGTTTTAAGACTTCTTCTATGAACGAAATGCTTTCCACACTGTTGACAGATGAAATAACTTTTTCCGGTCTTTTGAGTCCTTTTTCTTAATGGAGTCTTTTCAATCTGTGAACAACTAAAAGATTTTTCTTCATTTATGAAATCATGATCTTTCTCTTCTATTTCATTCAGTACTTCACTCTCCTCTTTCAGTGCCATTAGTTCTAAGGTGAAAAAAGACAAATAAAAGTTAACCGCAGTTTAATGACAAAAAACAACAGACATCAAACATGTAAAGTGTCAAAACTAACATACAACTACATCCTATATCCACTAAGCACCTGTAAGAGGTGTTGAGTCCCACTGCACTGTTACCCTTTTACAGTGTTGGGTGTAACGCGTTACAAAGTAACGCGTTACTGTAATAATATTACTTTTTTCAGTAACTAGTAGTGTAAGGCATTACTCGTCTGAAAATTGTAATATTATTACAGTTTTCCCGAGCTAGTTACTTGCGTTACATTTGCCAGTAGCACCTTCATCACACACAAGGCACACGACAACACAGAGAACAGAAGGGAAGGGGAGGGGGGCGTGAATGGAACAGTGATTGGTCTGGGTTTGGCACGAGGTATCATTAAATTACCATCACCGATTGGTCGACACCCGGCAGCCAGCAGCAGAGCGGCACTTGCAAATGGGACTCACTAAATTCCAGGGGTTTCATTACCACGACGTAAAATGGGCGTCCCTGGGGGCGTTGGGAAAACGCCCCTTTCTAAAAAAAAATTATTAAGAGAGGTCACCGATCATGCGTAGTAAGTCGGTTTTTTTGCGCGGGCATTTCAAAACCTAGGATCAGCACTGATAGATAATGAAGGACAACACAGTCATACAGGTTATTTTTACGTTTTAAAATCTTAAATTTAAACGATTTTCGAAAACAAAAAAACAGCCGTTATAGAAATGTAAAACGTGTAGCGTCTATTTAGCGCAAAATAAATCATGGTTTACAACGGTATCGTGGACAGGTAACGTTATTTCAAGACACTGTAACGTTATATGAATATAAATATGAAGGGCACGAAACCCCTGTGATTGTGGCCAGGTATTTCAAAATACTGTATGAATATAATTATGAAGTGCACGAAAACCCTGCGATCTTGGACAGGTATTTCAAGATATTGTATATGAATATAATTATGAAGTGCACGAAACCCCTGCGATTGTGGACAGGTATTTCAAGACACTGTATGAATATAATTATGAAGTGCAAGAAACCCGTGGCCATGTATTTCAAGATATTGTATATGAATATAATTATGAAGTGCACGAAACCCCTGCGATCGTGGCCAGGTATTTCAAGATATTGTATATGATTATGAAGTGCACGAAAACCCTGCGTTCGTGGACAGGTATTTCAAGACACTGTATGCATATAATTATGAAGTGCACGAAACCCCTGCGATCTTGGACAGGTATTTCAAGATACTGTATATGAATATAAATATGAAGTGCACGAAACCCCTGCGATCGTGGACAGGTATTTCAAGATGCATATAATTATGAAGTGCACGAAACCCCTGCGATCTTGGACAGGTATTTCAAGACACTGTATATGAATATAAACGATCGTGGACAGGTATTTCAAGACACAGTATGAATATAATTATGAAGTGCACGAATCCCATGCGATCGTGGACAGGTATTTCAAGACACTGTATGAATATAATTATGAAGTGCACGAAACCCCTGCGATCGTGGACAGGTATTTCAAGACACTGTATGAATATAATTATGAAGTGCACGAAAACCCTGCGATCTTGGACAGGTATTTCAAGATATTGTATATGAATATAATTATGAAGTGCACGAAACCCCTGCGATTGTGGACAGGTATTTCAAGACACTGTATGAATATAATTATGAAGTGCAAGAAACCCGTGGCCATGTATTTCAAGATATTGTATATGAATATAATTATGAAGTGCACGAAACCCCTGCGATCGTGGCCAGGTATTTCAAGATATTGTATATGATTATGAAGTGCACGAAAACCCTGCGTTCGTGGACAGGTATTTCAAGACACTGTATGCATATAATTATGAAGTGCACGAAACCCCTGCGATCTTGGACAGGTATTTCAAGATACTGTATATGAATATAAATATGAAGTGCACGAAACCCCTGCGATCGTGGACAGGTATTTCAAGATGCATATAATTATGAAGTGCACGAAACCCCTGCGATCTTGGACAGGTATTTCAAGACACTGTATATGAATATAAACGATCGTGGACAGGTATTTCAAGACACAGTATGAATATAATTATGAAGTGCACGAATCCCATGCGATCGTGGACAGGTATTTCAAGACACTGTATGAATATAATTATGAAGTGCACGAATCCCCTGCGATCGTGGACAGGTATTTCAAGACACTGTATGAATATAATTATGAAGTGCACGAATCCCCTGCGATCGTGGACAGGTATTTCAAGACACTGTATGAATATAATTATGAAGTGCACGAATCCCCTGCGATCGTGGACAGGTATTTCAAGACACTGTATGAATATAATTATGAAGTGCACGAATCCCCTGCGATCGTGGACAGGTATTTCAAGACACTGTATGAATATAATTATGAAGTGCACGAAACCCCTGCGATCGTGGACAGGTATTTCAAGATATTGTATATGAATATAATTATGAAGTGCACTAAACCCCTGCGATCGTGGACAGGTATTTCAAGATATTGTACATGAATATAATTATGAAGTGCACTAAACCCCTGCAATCGTGGACAGGTATTTCAAGATATTGTATATGAATATAATTATGAAGTGCACGAAACCCCTGCGTTCGTGGACAGGTATTTCAAGACACTGTATGCATATAATTATGAAGTGCACGAAACCCCTGCGTTCGTGGACAGGTATTTCAAGATATTGTATATGAATATAATTATGAAGTGCACGAAACCCCTGCGATCGTGGACAGGTATTTCAAGATATTGTATATGAATATAATTATGAAGTGCACGAAACCCCTGCGTTCGTGGACAGGTATTTCAAGACACTGTATGCATATAATTATGAAGTGCACGAAACCCCTGCGATCGTGGACAGGTATTTCAAGATATTGTATATGAATATAATTATGAAGTGCACGAAACCCCTGCGATCGTGGACAGGTATTTCAAGATGTTGTATATGAATATAATTATGAAGTGCACGAAACCCCTGCGTTCGTGGACAGGTATTTCAAGACACTGTATGCATATAATTATGAAGTGCACGAAACCCCTGCGTTCGTGGACAGGTATTTCAAGACACTGTATGCATATAATTATGAAGTGCACGAAACCCTGCGTTCATGGACAGGTATTTCAAGATATTGTATATGAATATAATTATGAAGTGCACGAAACCCCTGCGATCGTGGACAGGTATTTCAAGACACTGTATGAATATAATTATGAAGTGCACGAAACCCGTGGCCAGGTATTTCAAGATATTGTATATGAATATAATTATGAAGTGCACGAAACCCCTGCGATCGTGGACAGGTATTTCAAGATATTGTATATAATTATGAAGTGCACGAAACCCCTGCGATCGTGGACAGGTATTTCAAGATGCATATAATTATGAAGTGCACGAAACCCCTGCGTTCGTGGACAGGTATTTCAAGATATTGTATATAATTATGAAGTGCACGAAACCCCTGCGATCGTGGACAGGTATTTCAAGATGCATATAATTATGAAGTGCACGAAACCCCTGCGTTCGTGGACAGGTATTTCAAGATATTGTATATAATTATGAAGTGCACGAAACCCCTGCGATCGTGGACAGGTATTTCAAGATGCATATAATTATGAAGTGCACGAAACCCCTGCGTTCGTGGACAGGTATTTCAAGACACTGTATGCATATAATTATGAAGTGCACGAAACCCCTGCGATCGTGGACAGGTATTTCAAGATGCATATAATTATGAAGTGCACGAAACCCCTGCGATCGTGGACAGGTATTTCAAGATATTGTATATAATTATGAAGTGCACGAAACCCCTGCGATCGTGGACAGGTATTTCAAGATGCATATAATTATGAAGTGCACGAAACCCCTGCGTTCGTGGACAGGTATTTCAAGACACTGTATGCATATAATTATGAAGTGCACGAATCCCCTGCGATCGTGGACAGGTATTTCAAGACACTGTATGAATATAATTATGAAGTGCACGAAACCCCTGCGATCGTGGACAGGTATTTCAAGACACTGTATGAATATAATTATGAAGTGCACGAAACCCCTGCGATCGTGGACAGGTATTTCAAGACACTGTATGCATATAATTATGAAGTGCACGAAACCCCTGCATTTGTGGACAGGTATTTCAAGATATTGTATATGAATATAATTATGAAGTGCACGAAACCCCTGCGATCTTGGACAGGTATTTCAAGACACTGTATATGAATATAATTATGAAGTGCACGAAACCCCTGCAATCTTGGACAGGTATTTCAAGACACTGTATATGAATATAATTATGAAGTGCACGAAACCCCTGCGATCTTGGACAGGTATTTCAAGACACTGTATGAATATAATTATGAAGTGCACGAAACCCCTGCGATCGTGGACAGGTATTTCAAGACACTGTATGAATATAATTATGAAGTGCACGAAACCCCTGCGATCTTGGACAGGTATTTCAAGACACTGTATATGAATATAAACGATCGTGGACAGGTATTTCAAGATACTGTATATGAATATAATTATGAAGTGCACGAAACCCCTGCGATTGTGGACAGGTATTTCATGATACTGTATATCATGAATATGAAGTGCACGAAAGCCCTGCAATAGTGGAGGTATTTGAAGCAAATTGCTTTTCCCTAACTGCGCATGATCGGTGACCTATGCAAATTCTCAAATAGGCCACGCCTGCCTGGTGACCCAATATCGATTACGCTGTACTGAAACCCCTGGAAAAAAGTGCATCCCACTTGCAAATAGAGACCTGCAAACCCGCGGGACCCAACGCAACAGAGTGCGGCGCGGGACAAAACTTGATGGACAAGTGCGTGTGCTGGTGCGGGCGGGTAGAGACTCGTGTGTGTGTGTGCGGGATGCGGGAAAATAAAATTATTCGCGGGACTCCCGCAATATAGAAATATCTAAACATAAAATATATATATATATATATATATATAAATGTTATTCATCTATTGCACAAAAGCAGCAAGAACAACATATATGATTAGAAAGAGCAAGAATAGGCAGTTTCGATTTAAAACTTGTTTGCAGCATGAGCAATGTAGCCATCTGCTGAGTTTTGGAACGCATCGCCAATCAATGGTGTTTAAGATAGAATTCACTCACTGCTCAAAAGTTTTGAACAGTGCTGAATATTGCGTGCTTACGAATCACAACACACACGTAGACCTTTATGAAAGATTAATTGTGCATAATATCCATTGTGTTATAAGAGCTTTATGAGATCGCGTATGCACTGGATGCACGCAGTAGGTCATGCTTTTTTGTTTAGAATAACAGTTTTTTGTGTAAGAAAAAAAAATGTAACTAGTAATATAACTAGTAATATAACTAGTTACTTTCTCCAGGGAGTAATAAAGTAAAGTAAGGCATTACTATTTTTGAGAGTAATATGTAATATGTAATATATTACTTTTTTGAGTAACTAACCCCAACACTGCCCTTTTAGCCAAAGCAACAGAGGGAGCACACAATCAAGAAATCACAGTTATATGAGTTATATAAAATGTATGACAAATGCGAATGCAGAAACAAAAGCATATGGAGGACACACACGCACACACACACACACACACAAAAAAAGAAAAAACTGAAAATAAAGAAATACTTGATTTTAATCATATATTATTCAAGTTCTTCATCAAGAAGTCTCTGGTATTTTCAAAAACCAGAGCACTAAAAGAACTTAAAGAACTAAAAGAAGAAAAAAATGAAACTGAAATTCTTTCAAAAAAGAAAGCTGCAGGAGGGCAACAGTGTGGAAAAACACCTGCCAATGGCAAATGAATCGAGAAAATGAGTTTATAGAATAATTCAGCTTTGAGAATGAAATCCAACCTGTTTGTTCCTCAGTTTCTTCATGTTTGACTCTGAATGTTTCTTCAATCTTCACGTCTTCACTCTCCTCTTTAATAAACACCATCTTTATAAGTGTCGCGTGGATCTTAGTTGCTCCACCAGAATTTTTGTGTGTTTGTGTTTGAAAACTGTGTCCTGTTTAAGATGAGAATAATTAACAGAAATATAAAAAAGAAAAAATTAAATCTTAGTGAAATTTTTTTTAAGTCTCAATCAGCCCTAGTTCACTAGTCAGTGCACAGCTAAGGGATTCAGAGTCATAGTTTTTGGTCTTAAATGATCTGATTAGACAAACACTCAAAACTACTATTCAGTTTTGATGACTTAATGATTAGTATACCATTTAATTGATTACACACTTTAAAAATTGCCATTGTATTTTAAGATTGTCATTACAACAACAAAAACATTTGTAAAAAACAATTTATTGTAAAAGGTATCATTGTGTTGGTTGTTCTCGATGTATTTACAGTGTTTTGAGCAGCAGGTCTCTCAGAGAGCGGCGATTCGAAACAGTGAATCATTTTGTGAAGCAACCGTTTCAATTGACTCAGAGTTTCTGATGATCTGAATCACTACACAGTGAACGAAATCAGACTGATCTGTGGATGAGCTTTACACACAATAAATAACGCTCATTATTAGATAAAATATTACAATGTCACATGCACTAGTTATAAAGTTTAAATCGCTTGTAAAACATATAAAATAGACTAAACGCGTTGCATGAATTTAAGCACTTTAAATGATAAAGACTACAAACCTTTCTTCAGCTGAAACACTGATGCAGGAGCGCGGCACAGCCTTATGACGTCACACCACCAGATCAAAATAAAAGTCCTGTTCACGCGCTTCTGTGTCTACAATCCAAAAAGTGCACTGATGTTTACAGGGAAACACATATGAACAATAAAACTTATGTCAATGGTATTCAGAGTTCTTTTCCTGGTGAAATACATATTTAAATAATATATAAAGAAAGAAATTATAAAAATATTATTTTACAAATATTTACAAATGGTGGTATTTATAATTTTAATTAATTATCTAGTGTTATTTTGTTTTTTCCAAAATGCATTCATTCATTCTTTCATTTATTCATTCATGTATTTCTGACAATCTTTGTCCACAATTGTTTCTTTCCATGTTCATTTAATATTTACTTAATTTCGTATTTATTTCTGCATTATGTCTACATTTAATTATTTACAAAGACATTTATTTATTTAGACCTTTCTTTGTCAGCAAGGGAGAAGCTCTGAGGCCACAGTGTGACCCACCAAAAATGTTTTGTTTTTGTTTTGTTTGTACCAAAAAGGCTAAGATAAAGATAAATTACTTAAAATGTAAAGCATGTGAATGTTATGCTAAACACACATCCGAAGAGGATTCCAGGATTTTTTATTTTTTTTTACCACTTCCAAAACAACCCCCTTTCAAAAATTTGGGGGCATCTGAGTCCTCAAACATGCATTTAACATGATATGAAACATTTATAAAAACATTTATATTTAAAAAACAAAACAAAAAAACATTTACATTTCAAAGGTGAAGAAACAAATGACTTCATGAAGTACCCAGTACAGCTGACTACTGAAGTGGAGATTCAACTACTACAGCAAAGCAGATCTGGCTTCTTAAAAATACACAATACCTTAAAAAACACAATGGCACGCCACACAGAGACTAGTGTAAGTATTCCACTTTATCCTCCAGACCTAAAGTTTGTTGTACTGAAGACAGTGAGTTGTGTGTTTGTAATATGCCTCTGTGATCAGGCATATCATAAAAAAACAGTTATCTCACACTTTCTTGTACAATTAAAAATGATAAACGTGGACTGATAAATTCAGATCCTCTTCTGAATGGAGAAATATCATGACAACGATGTCGAAAAACTGATTTTCACTAGTTCGCTTTTGCATATAATAAACAGCGTAAAAGTTAAGCGTGTGTTTGGCATGCTGTCCGGGAGAGGGCTCCGAGCTCGGTAATCATTCCCGAGCCCGGGGCACTCCCCCTGCCCAGGGAGAGGGGTCCGAGCTCGGCATTTGACCCAAACCCAATAGCGCTCCCCCCCTTTGCTGGAGGTGAAGATAAATAAAAAGGGGGGGTGGGAGGGATGCTGGAATCAGAGATAGCTGAAGGTAGGACTGCTTGGTTATTTAAAGGGACTGTAGTAATTGGATAGGGAGAGTGACTGGATAGGGAGTGATTGCTGATGATGAATTGGCCGTGTTAATTATCTGCGCGAGCTCCTCCTGAAATTTGTTAATGAAACATCACTAAAATGAAGTGTAAAAGAAAATTTAATAAATGCATGTTCCAATTTTATTACACTTTTGTCTATTAAAATTGCTCTTATTGCTTTTTACTTTTTTAAAAAAGTCATCAATTTGTTGAATAAACTAGATTTTAAAAGATTTGACCTTTGTTGGGCGCTGCCCCTTTAAGAACGTTGTTTTTCGGTGAACTCATGTGATTGCAAAAGAAAAGAGCTATGTTGTTCGGCTGTAGCTTGTTAAACTAATGATTACACGTGAAAGTACATACATCTACTTCATATTCCCAGCGTGGTGAGTAATATTTGTGTTAAGTAATTTGAGGATACTGATGTTAATTATGAAGATCGCTATTTGTGATTAGCGCCTAAACGGCTAATATTATACACGTGTTTGCTGTTTGTGTAGACATATGTTGTTCGTTTGTGTTACTGAACATTGAGATATTCATGCAATAAGCTGCATTTAGTTAGCAAAGTTTAACGTAAGTCTGTTACAGTAGAGATTGTTCATAAAAAAAAGAAAAAAGGGACAAAAAATCTGTTTGTATTAAATGTGATAGTGTTTAATGCATATGTGATGTAAAAAAAATATCTGGATATTAATTGTGAACTGTTTCTGTTTACAGTTTGACCGCACGTATGCACATATGTACACTATTCTAACAACAAGTAAAACAACAACAACCAAAATGTGTACCGTGTGAGTTCTGCACTAGTGGAATAAAACCAAAATCAAGATCCAAGTTAATGTTATCATTTCACGGGTAACATTAAAGTCAAACACGAGGAAGAAATAAATTAATAACAACATGGACCAAGAAACAGAAGAAAGTTCTACCCCAGATCAACAACAAAAGGACCTCAAGCGTCAACGTGGAGGTGCAAAGGCTGCAGTGACACGTTTGATGACACAGATTACAACTGCTATGAACTGTGATCAGCCTAAAGATGTAGAGATGAAACTTGCTGCTTTGGAGGAGGCTGTTATGCGGTTTCAACAGATTCATGACATATACCATAAAACATTAGAAGATGAGGATGACCTTGATGCTTCTAAGGGCTATTTAATGTCCGTCCTGCGGGATGTGCAAGACTTCCAGCACACAGTCTTAAGCTGGCTTGAAGAGTTTAAGCAATCAATGGAATCTTCTGATGCATCAAACTTTCGAGAGGAACAGCAAATGCTCGACGAAGCTGTTAAACCGCAAATGTCTTCTGTAGACCATCTATCTACCCAGTTTCAAGAGAAAGAAAATAAAGAGTTCTCTGTTCTTTTAGCTCAACAAGAAGAACGTCTGCGTGCAGAGTTTAAACTACAACTTAGGCAAGCTGAATTTGAAATGGAGGGATTAAAAGACTTACTGAAATTCAAAGACACTGAGATGGAGGAAAATCGACGAAAGGCTGAATTATCGACAAGAAACAAAGATTTCTCAACTCCTGTCTCAGGTAACCCATCTCTTAACTTTCGTCCATCATTCTCACCAGTAAATGAGAATTCCTTATGTCAACTACTAGAGCTGTCAAGGCAACAGTATCAGTCACATGTTGATTCCATGCACTTACCACCTGTTGACATCATCAAATTCGATGGAGAACCCTTAAAGTACTGGCAGTTCATCAGATTGTTTTCCTCAGTCATTGACAAAGAGTCAGTGCCAGATCAAGAAAAACTTACTCGTCTGCATCAGTACACTGTCGGTCAAGCTAGAGATGCTATCTCACACTGCTTGTACAACCCTGACTCTAGCCTGGGCTATGCAGAAGCCATGGCTGTTCTGAAAAGACGTTTTGGCAATCCGTATGCAATATCACAAGCATGGGTTGACAAGGTGCTTAACCACAATGACATTAAAGACAACAAGCAGTTGCAAAGTTTTGCAGACATTCTGTGTAGCTGCCGAGACACTTTAAAGGCAATGAAGTGTGAGGATGAGCTGAATGGTGGACGTACTTTGCTACTGATTGTGGAAAAGCTTCCTGAAGACATAAAGAAAAGATGGCTCTCAATAAATTATGAGATTATCAAATCTGGACGTTTACCAAAGTTGGATGATGTAGTCAGTCTTGTTGAATCTGAAGCCGCTAAGAGAGCTGATCCTATCTTTGGGAATCTTCTTCAGCCTGCTGGTCGAAATTCTCCAGCGAGTTCTAAGTCAAATGCAAAGTCAAGCTTCAATAAGAAAAGGCAGACATTCGCAACAGTGTCAGTTACTAATGGATCTACCACATCATCCTCACCAAAGGTAACTTCAACATTTAAATGTCCAAAGTGCACCGACGGACACTTCCTGAACCAGTGTCAAGCCTTCAGAGCCTTGTCTGTTCAAGAGCGTTTGGCCTTTGTTCAACGAAAGCAGCTCTGCCTTAACTGCTTTATGAAGGGTCATCGTAGCACAATCTGTTCTCGCAGCTGGATATGCAAGGTGCCTGGATGTGGGAAAAAGCACAACAGTTGGCTACACTCTGCCATTGTAGCTTCTAACAATGACAAAACCCAATCTACCAATCAAGCTCCTGAAGATGAGCCAGCTGTTGACCCGCCACAAACCATTCAAGCACATGCCACCAGAAAATGCACTGAAGTCAGTCAAAAGAAGGTTGCACTTCCCATTGTGCCTGTAGTGGTTTCAGACAGACACAAACAATTCTCTATGAATGTCTTTGCTTTGCTTGACAGTGGCTCCAATGGGACTTTTGCTTCTAAGAAGCTAGTTCATGCTCTTAAACTTGAATCACGCAAAGTCAACATTAAACTGAACACTATGGAGACCAAAAACCTCAATGTAGTCACCTTAGCAGTGGATCTGCAAGTTGAAGATGCTCAACAAAGGAACTCTTTCCTGATAAAAGGAGTGCTCTGTCGGGATCACCTAAACATAAGTCTGGATAGCCTAGTCACGCAACAGGAGGTGTTTCAATGGCCACATCTGCGGGAAATTGCGGATGAAATCAGTTTCCCCGATGCTGATCTAGCTGATGAGGTTCACCTTCTAATAGGTCTAGATCAACCAGACATACTTGCTCCTCGTGACACACGCTGTGGTGAGTCTGGTGAACCATATGCAATTCTGACTGGCCTGGGATGGACACTTCATAGACCAGTAGCTGACGGCTCTACATCTGTTTCTGCCAATTTCATTCGAGCTGATCATTCTTTACAACAAGCTGTTGAAAGATTTTGGAAATTGGATGATCCAGTGCATGTGAACAACGACTCGCTGTCAGTAGTTGATGAGCAAGTTGTGGCCCTATGGAACAAACAAGCAGTCAAAGAGGAAGGTCATTACACTCTTCCTATCCCATTTAAGGAACACCCACCTCGACTGCCCAATAACTACACTATGGCCAAGCATCGATTAGACCTTTTAGGAAAGAGGCTAAAGAAAGACCCAACTTTGCTTCACAAGTATACAGAGGGTATTAGAGACTCTCTGCAGAAAGAATATGCGGAAGAGGTCATCGACATTAACAGAAAAGATGGCTGCGTGTGGTACCTGCCACATCATCCAGTGCTACATCCACGTAAGCCGGAGAAGGTTCGTATCGTCTTTGATTGTGCTGCACAGTACCAAGGTACTTCATTAAATGACCACATATATCAAGGCCCAGACCTTACCAATAAGCTGCTAGGAGTACTTCTCAAATTCAGACAGGAGCCCATTGCTCTAAATGCGGACATTGAGAGCATGTTCTATCAGGTTCGTGTGCCATCTGATGAAAGAGATGTGCTTCGCTTCCTGTGGTGGGAAGATAACGACCCGAACAAACCACCTAAGCATTATCGTATGACGGCTCACCTGTTTGGAGGTGTCTGGAGTCCTAGCGCTGCCAATTTTGCCTTGCAACAAGCGGCGGAGGACAATCGTGGAAACTTCTCTGATGACACAGTG
The DNA here is from genome assembly GCF_049309525.1 of Garra rufa. NCBI lineage: Eukaryota > Metazoa > Chordata > Actinopteri > Cypriniformes > Cyprinidae > Garra > Garra rufa. Next base: position 103,363,819 of record NC_133361.1, read on the forward strand.
GAAACAGTAAAGCAAAATTTCTATGTCGATGATTGCCTTAAGTCAGTGCCAACAGAGGAGGCCGCCATTAAACTTGCTTCCGAACTTCGGGAATTGCTCGCCGGTGGAGGCTTTAGATTAACCAAGTGGTTAAGCAATTCTAAGGAAGTGATGAAATCAATACCAGCCGACGATTGGGCAAAATCGTTACATGAGGTGAACCTTGACCAAGAGGATTTGCCATTTGAACGAACACTGGGCGTCCTTTGGGACGTAGAACGAGATTGCTTCACCTTTGATGTCAAATCAGTGGACAAGCCTTTAACAAAGAGAGGTGTATTGAGCACTACCAGTTCTATCTATGATCCTTTAGGATTTGCCAGCCCTTTCGTGCTCAAAGCTAAAGCAATCTTTCAAGAGTTGTGCCGCATGAAAGTTGACTGGGATGAGGAGTTACCAGTGGATATAGCAGCACAATAGCACAGATGGTTGAATGATTTGCCTCTGTTATCAGCATTGACAATTCCAAGATGCCTTAAACCGACATCCACTAGTTGTTTGTTACCGACCCAGCTCCATCACTTTTCCGATGCTTCAGAATTGGCTTACGGTGCTGTTTCATATATCAGGATTGGCGACACTTGCAGGCTGGTGATGTCAAAGGCCAGACTTGCTCCAATCAAACCAGTTAGTATACCACGACTGGAGCTACTAGCAGCAGTTGTTGCAACAGAGCTGGATCAGCATATCAAGCAACACTTAGAGATTCCAATTGAAAGGACTTTCTTTTGGACAGACAGCACTATTGTACTTCAGTACATTAAAAACAAGCATTGTCGTTTCCAGACATATGTTGCCAACCGCATATCAAAAATACAGGAACGCTCGGAATCAAGCCAGTGGAGACATGTTGATTCTGCCTCTAACCCTGCGGATGAAGTCTCTCGAGGGATGACTATGAGAGAGATTTTGGCAAGTGAACGATGGGTATCTGGTCCACACTTTCTCAGACATGATGAGGAGCATTGGCCTGCTCAACCTATTATAAATGACTTGCCAGATGAAGCAGAGATCAAACGAGGCAAAGAAGTCTATACAGCTAGCGTAACATCAAACCAAGCAACGAATAATGCAATGGACAGACTACTGGAACGATATTCCAGTTGGCATCGTTTGAAAAGAGCTACTGCTATCTTGTTGCGTCTCAAGGCTTTGTTACGCAAGAAAGTAAGTGTGCGTCTTTCTGACCCCATCACTGTTGGTGAGCTCCAGCAAGCTGAGTTAGCAATTCTCAATTACGTACAAGCTGGAACTGTCAGATCTACTCAAACCAAACCCCGTTCTCTTCTAAAACTTAAACCCTTCAGGGATGAAAATGATCAGCTCCTTCGTGTCGGAGGAAGACTAATGAACGCCCCAATTCCTTATGAGGCTAAACATCCAGTGATACTGCCTAACAATCATCACGTCACCCAGTTGATTATACGTCACTACCATCTTCGCTTGGGTCACGCAGGTCCAGAACGAGTTCTTACAGAAATTCGTCAACGATTCTGGATTCTAAAGGGACGTGCTGTCATAACCCAAACTCTCCGGTCATGCCTACAGTGTCGCAAGTTAAGAGCTAAGCCGCAAGCCCAGCAAATGGCAGACTTACCTGATTCTAGAGTGACACCATGTGAGCCTCCATTCACTCGAGTGGGCATAGATTACTTCGGTCCATTCTTAATCAAGAAGGCACGCAGCGAACAAAAGAGGTATGGATGTTTGTTTACATGTCTCTCTACAAGAGCTATTCATCTCGAAGTCGCACACACCCTTGATACTGATTCTTTTATCAACGCATTACAGCGATTCATTGCCAGGAGAGGCCCACCTTCTGAAATACGGTCAGATAATGGGACTAATTTTGTGGGTGGATTACGAGAGTTGAGAAAAGCCATCAATGAATGGAATCAGCAAAAGATTTCTGATTACCTGCTGCAGAACAATGTAAAGTGGATCTTCAATCCACCTGCCGCCTCCCACATGGGTGGCGTCTGGGAGCGACAAATTCGCACCATTCGTTCCATTCTAAACACTGTCCTATTGCAGCAGGCACCAGATGACGAGGGTCTGACAACACTGTTTTGTTGCGTTGAGTCTATTGTCAATGGTAGACCAATAACTAAACTCTCAGAAGACCCATCAGATCCTTTACCACTCACCCCAAATCATCTGTTGCTACTCCGTTCTGGTCCAACTCTACCCCCAGGAGCCTTCGTTAAACAAGATGTTTACCGACGCAGATGGCGCCAGGTCCAGTATCTAGCAGATATCTTCTGGTCGAGATGGCTTAAAGAATATTTGCCTGCACTGCAACAACGCCAGAAATGGCTACAACCAAAGCGGAATCTTCAAGTAGGAGATCTTGTGATCATTCTGCATGAGAATACACCACGCAATCACTGGCCACTAGGCCTGATTACTCAAGTTTATCCAGGTACAGATGGACTTGTGCGTACTGTGGAAGTGAAAACACAGGCAGGAGTCTTCAACCGTCCTGTGGATAAAATCTGCCTCCTGGAAGCCAGTTTTATTAGTTGAACTAGTTTAGTTGAGGCATCACCCTTCTTTTCTTTAAATGACCTGTTTGGGTCATTGGGGCCGGGATGTTGGGCGCTGCCCCTTTAAGAACGTTGTTTTTCGGTGAACTCATGTGATCGCAAAAGAAAAGAGCTATGTTGTTCGGCTGTAGCTTGTTAAACTAATGATTACACGTGAAAGTACATACATCTACTTCATATTCCCAGCGTGGTGAGTAATATTTGTGTTAAGTAATTTGAGGATACTGATGTTAATTATGAAGATCGCTATTTGTGATTAGCGCCTAAACGGCTAATATTATACACGTGTTTGCTGTTTGTGTAGACATATGTTGTTCGTTTGTGTTACTGAACATTGAGATATTCATGCAATAAGCTGCATTTAGTTAGCAAAGTTTAACGTAAGTCTGTTACAGTAGAGATTGTTCATAAAAAAAAGAAAAAAGGGACAAAAAATCTGTTTGTATTAAATGTGATAGTGTTTAATGCATATGTGATGTAAAAAAAATATCTGGATATTAATTGTGAACTGTTTCTGTTTACAGTTTGACCGCACGTATGCACATATGTACACTATACTAACAACAAGTAAAACAACAACAACCAAAATGTGTACCGTGTGAGTTCTGCACTAGTGGAATAAAACCAAAATCAAGATCCAAGTTAATGTTATCATTTCACGGGTAACAACCTTTATTGTGGATATTTCTATGGCTATTAATTATTCACCAAGACTTTTATAAAGGAACTGTTGATATAATAGAAGTATCCAAATGAACTGAGTGATCAAGAAGGAAGCAAGACCAGTTAAAAAAAAAAACGGTCTGGGACAGCTCAAACTGATAAAATCCCAACCAAAAAAAAAAAACAGAAACTGCGTCAATCTGAAGACATAGAAATTTTAAAACTTAGAAATATCAGCATTCATTCAAAATGCCAGTGTAAAACTGGTAAACCTGCTGCTGATAATTCGGAAATGAGCAACTAATAATAAATGGAAACGGCAGACCAGTTACCTCCTGAAGCATACAGTGATATACTGCATAAACAATAATACTGCAAAAATACAGAGTAATGTACTGCAAAAACAATACAGTTTAAAACACAGTAATATACTGCATTAACAATAATACTGTATAAACAGTATAAAAGTGTCTAAAATGCAACAAGATCCAACTGGTCCTGTAGTAACCAATGTCAAGACAAAATGAATTAAACATTTATTGTTTCAAAACACAATAACCATAAATTCAAAAGGCAAATCATGCAAAACAAAAAGGTGCTCATCATATAGTTTTCAGTTAGCACACGACACAGTTTTGCGAATGAGTCTATTTTTCAGTCCATGTACCTTTACAGAACACTGGTCACCTCCAATGCAAATCTTTTGAATGACCTCAATGTGCAATGTAGTTTTTTGGGGAAAATCAATATTAAGCACAAGAATCAGCCCGACTAGTAGAGCTACAGCATGGGGGAGGCCTTTGACATCTCTCAGGACAATCTGTTCCTCCAGAACCACATTAGTCAAAGGCAAAGTAGTCAAAGGCATCATCTCCATCAGACATTAGGAGAATGCCCAGATCCATTCCTGCAGTCACATGGTCTTCAATGTCGGTTTCCTACAGTAATTGTATTATCAAAATATTAACTCAGAATGTCGTTTTTTTTTTTATTGAAATATTGTATAACACAATTTTTTGCAGAAAATTATGTAGGGAGGACAAGTATCTTAAGACCCTGCTTGCAATTTACTGTTTTCTACATTAAATTATTCTACATATGACAATATAACCTCGATATATTTAATACTGACAATGTGAACAGTGAAATTAAACTTAAAAAAATGTGGCATTTGTTATCTCATAATTAGATTATGCAGTTCTTAAATTTCACACACAGGGTCATGGTTAAACATATATACAGACCATTATTTTAAGCAAAGGTATAATATTAACCTGTAAGTCCACCTCTGCTGACTTGAGTAAATCTGATGGATCCTCACTGAGGTAATGTGGAAGGCCCTGAAGAACAATGGTCCATTTATTGACATGGAATTCTTAAATAAAAGAAAAAAGCATTGTTAGATTAATTTGTGAGAATGACAGGCACATTTTCTAGCTTTAAATGCATTTTTTATATAATTACCGATTAAATATGTTGTCCTTTCTGTCAAAGAGTTACATTTAACCAAACCTAAAACATTTACAAAAATAGACAAATTATTAAATAACAAAAAGGAATTTACTGGAGTACAGGCTTCAATATTACAAAAAGAAGAAAGTAAGATCATTATTGTCGATTTTGTAAAGTAAACTGCAGCAAATGCATTTTTGTGCTCTCATTTGCCACAGTAGGAAAATAAAAAAATCCATGATAGTGTATCAGTGACTTTCCAAATAATGGGAAAAAGTGAATAAATAACAAGCAGTTGTTTTAGGTATAAATGTCAAGGTAAGAAAACACAAAGTATAGTGTTGTAAATGTACATTAATTTGGTAAAAACTAAAATATAATAGTTTCTAGATTTACCATGCTAATAATTGTGGAAATGCAGATAAAACACATCAGTGTATAAACGGGACTTTTATTTTGGTCTGGTGATGTGACGTCATAAAGCGGCGCCTCTAGCCCTGCATTTGTTGTGATTCGACTGAAGAAAGGTTTGTGCTTTTTACGTTTTTTAATCAGTGCAACTGTTGTCAGTTTAAACGTTTTTACAAGCAACACAAAATAAACGAGTCAATCTTAAATATAACATTGTAATGTTTTGTTATTTTTGTGAGTAAAGTGCACCCTCATATTAATAACAGAAATTGTGCGACTCATTTGGTCCTTAAATACAAGTCCATGGTTCAAGTAGAAAGTGAGAGAAAATGAGAATCCGAGTCATCTGAACCGAATCAGTGGTAAAATGATTCAGTGATTCGAATCGACTCATTCAGTGACAACAAACTAACAAACACAAACATGTATAATGATAACTTTTACAAACTGCAAATGTTTTCATGAAAGTGTAATTATTAAATGGTATGTACAAATAATTGAATGCCAAAACTAAATAATAAATGCCTAATATCTATTTTAGTCAGGTCATTTCCCTTTAACTATTAGTCTGAGACCGCTGTAGTGAACACATAGAGATTTTTTTTTTTTGCATTTATTTTTGAGAATAATTTACTTTCTGTTAATTACTCTAATCTTAAACAGGACAAAAGTGTCCAAACACACAGAGAAAACCCTCCTGAATCAACTGAGATCCACGTGACACACTATTATAAAGATGGTGTTTATTAAAGAGGAGAGTGAAGACATGAAGATTGAAGAAACATTCAGAGTCAAACATGACGATATTGAGGAACAAACAAAGATGGATTTCATTAAAGAGGAGAGTGAAGACGCAAAGATTGAAGAAACATTCAGAGTCAAACAAGAAGAAACTGAGGAACAAACAGGTTGGTTTTTATTCTCAAAGCTGAACTGACTTGATCCTTAAAATGTCTAGCTCTACAGAAATGAATGATATTTGTGAGAATGTTTATGAGTGTCGTAATTAAAGCGGTTTGTGGACAGATATGTTGAGATCACATGACCAGACAAATAATAAAATCCTGCGTTCACATTGGACATTTGTTATTATGGCATCATGCTTTTAGGTTGTAGCAATAATAAATAATTAGCCTGAACATTTTAGTTCTATAACATTAAACCCAATATCTGCTTCTAAAATTAAAAGTATTAATTTTTATCACTTAATTATGCAGCAGTCTCTGTTGTGCCAATTTTCTGTTCCAATAAGTCAGAAAGTATTTAGTTATTTACTTGCAAGAAATTTGGGCAATTAATTGAAATACAATGTCAGCTTCCAATGATTATGAAAATACAATAATCAAGATTAAACCATTAGTGTGCACCATTTTGCCCATTCCCTTTCCAGTGGAGCGGTTTCACTCCATAAAACTTACTGTGCAAATCAGTGAAATTATGTGATCAAAATGCTGCACTTGATTATTGATAATGATTTTTCACATAAACCATCATCAGTTATGTCTTAAGTGAACAAAAACAGCTGAGCATGAAAATATGTGTGTAACAGTATATTGGATCCATGCAGCTCCTAAAACGACAACAGCTCACACTATTCCCTCTGCCGTCTGTATGGTTAAACTACAAAAGATAAAAGCATTTGTAGCTGTAATATTAAACAAATCAAGTTTAATTCTTACAGTGAAGACTATGCTGTTTTAGTTTACATTTAATTCTGTTTAATTTCTCTATAGCTGTTCGCTGATAATTAGATAAAATAATAAGATAATACCAAATTTTAAGTAGGCAGGGTTAGTTAACACACAAGTAACCTATAACTGAACATCATATGATACGTTATGTAATTCTTAAAATGATTTAAATCTTATTTTTTTTATTAGGAAGTATGTAAAACCAAAAATCCATGTCTTTTAATATGAAATGCTTTCACTTTAGGGGGAAAACACTGCACTGGCGAAAATCATTGATTGTATGTTTACTTTAAATTTCTTTACAGAGAAATATTACTTTTCATATTTAAGCCCAAAATAGGAGTTTATCCTGCGACTGAATAACAGGGACTAAAAAGAAGACGATAGAATAAAAATATGATAGAAAAATTGATACTGAGGAACAAACAGGTTGGTTTTCATTCTCAAAGCTGAACTCACTCATTTGATCCACATAAAAATGTCCAGCTCTTAATGTGTATATATATATATATATATATATATATATATATATATATATATATATATTAGGGCTGTCAAAAATAACGCGTTAACGGCGTTAATTATTTTGTTGTTGTTAATTACGTCAAATTTTTTAACGCATTTCACGCATGCGCAGTGTGACGAATTATTTGTCAGGAAAGTGGTTGGGGAGCTAGAGGAGAGATGGAGCAAGGTGAGCCTATGGACGGATTCAAATATAAAAAGAATGATGATGGTACAGTTAACAAGTTCAAGCCTGAGCGACAGCCCCTCTGCAACTGGAGTGTTTAGCCATATAGGCCCGGTTCTACTGGACTGTTCTTAGACGGTGCTATATACCCTCAAACGAAAGCAAACCAATTGAAGATCTGGCAAACAATCCAGCGTTGTTCATCTCCTGACTAAGTGTAGACGCGATGTAAATAAAATATTCATTGTGTAGTTTAGAAAGCTTTATTGATTATAACGGAACGTTGTGAAATCTCTATGAACTAAGATTTGTGACACTTTTAGTGATAATAAAGGGAGCGCGCTTTGCACTTTCCATGCCATAATCCATTCAGAATTTGTATGAAACTTTCGTTTTTCTTATGTTTTGGGAATTACGTCTGCATAGTTGTGCTGGGTTCATTCTCGAAAGAGCGGTGACTGACACAGTGACAGAGTGGAGAGTGGAAGATAAAGCCGCTTTGAAGGTCATCGAGGCACCAGCTCAATCATTTGCATTTTTTCAGTGGAAGCAATTTAAAATTATCCGTCATTTTTGCTCACAAAGGAAAAAGTAATACACCAAAAAACGTTGCAGTGTTTTTATAAAATAAAGAAAACAAAAATGATGCGCTTTCTGTCGTCTCGTTCTTGAACAGGAGTGCTTAAAAAAATAAAGCTAAATGCATGCCTCACAGACATGATAAACATATCTATATATATATTTGAAGTCTGTATAAGATCTTAATGTTGCTGGGTTTAATGTTTGCTTTGAGCAATTAAAAATGGTGTTAATTTGGATTTGTTTTTTTTGCATTAGACCTGATGACACTGAAAGAGGAGAGTCAAGAACTCAATGAAAAGGAAGATGATCTCCAGCTTGAGAAACATGATTTTATGGCTGGAGAAAAAACATATAGTTGCTCACATACTGAAACAAAAGCACAAAAGACAGCAAAAAGAAGTGTTTTTACCTGCCAACAGTGTGGAAAAACTTACAACAGAAAGGAAAACCTTAAAGTCCACATGAGAATTCACACTGGAGAAAGACCTTTCACCTGTCAACAGTGTGGAAAGAGTTTCATTCAAAAAGGAACCCTTACTATCCATATGAGAGTTCACACTGGAAAGAGACCCTTTGTCTGTCAACAGTGTGGAAAGAGATTTGTTGAAAGACGAAACCTTAGTGTTCACATGAGAATCCACTCTGGAGAAAGACCTTTCACCTGCCAACAGTGTGGAAAAAGTTTCAGTCAAAAATGCAAACTTCAATACCACATGAAATCTCACACTGGAGAGAAGCCTTACGCATGCTCTCAATGTGAAAGGAGTTTTGCACATAAACAATGCCTAAATGCCCACATGATGATTCACACTGGAGAAAAGCCTTACACCTGCAAACTATGTGGAAAGAGCTTCAATCATAAGTCAAACCTTAACAAACACACAAACAGTCACAGTGGAGGAAAAACTTTCATGTGTTCTCAATGAAAATATTGAAAATATCAAAATATTGCCTTGATGTCAACATGAAAACTCATGCTGATAGTAAGACATGCGAACAGCTTCTTACCCAAACTGTTAATGAAAACAAGGAAATAATCAAAGGGAAATTTGGAGGCAGATATAGCCGAAACAGTCATTTTAGCCTTGCTACTAAAGAAATAAAATAAAATAAAAATAAAATGGAAACCATCATAAAAAATTTTTTTACTGGTTAATAGAAATTGTATTGGTTTTAATGGTAACTGTTATAGTGCCTGTTAATCTCTGCTGATAACTGGTCATCGTCTATTGGTGACCACTACATCCTAATGGAATATGTCCAAAAAACGTAATAGGAAACCATTTGTTAATGATTTTAATGCTTAAAGGTCGATGGTTTGTAATATTTTTAATGGTATTTGCAGTGGAAACAATTCTAATTTCTGTGATATTTTTTTCTTTCCACAGAAAGGTTTGTGAAAACATTTAGGAGTCCTAAATTTAGGACTAACATGCCCATTATTTTAAAGATTTTCTCCTAAATCGCCTACTTTTAGCCTTCAGATGTTTTGCAATGTGACCGCAGAGTGAACAGTCACTTAAAAGATTTTACATGCTACTCAATGATATCAGTTGCGTAAGAACTTACAAGCATTATAGTTACAACTCTATATACGAGCAAAACATGAGGGCTCATATCATGACATTTTCAAAACTCTGTCTTTTGTCACATCCTTGTCTTTTATTTTTCATATTACCTGTGCATAATTTTAGAATCAGAATATTATTAAACACATAATCATTTACTTTATATCCTCCATGTTTACTTCCGTATGACGGTGTGCTGCGTAAGTGTAGCCAAATCCGTATCCACCATATCTTCGCGGAATTGGGCTACTTTTCCCACCGTTTCCTCTGGTTGTTTTCCAAATTTGTGGGTTGACCCAACCACTCTAACGTGGACTTTACCCCCTGAACATGGTTGGGCTAGTGTTGTAGTAGTTCTGAGAAGCAGTTAGGTAGATTTTGGTTTAATAACCTGGAAACCCTGTTTGTATCATTCGTTTGCACATGAGGGCCAGTTCAGAACCATGATCTGTTCACACTAGAAATCTGATATTGCTCACATTTAAAGCAAAAATGTTAACATTTACACTGCAAACTCTGTTTAGTCTGTTTTTGAGAAGGTTTCAACTTTGGTGTTCAACATATTGTTTCAGAAATGCAAACAATTGAAGACTGAAATTCAAAATTTGGTTTGTTTTGAGCCACAGGAATAGATACATTTTGATCATTCGAATTGATAGGAAACATCCTGTAAATTAATTACTTTAGATGCTTTCATTGTACTTTTTTGCCCTTATCTATAAGTAAAAAATGGTTCATCTTACCCCACTCTCCCCCTTTTGTGTCATAATTTCTTCTTGCATGTTCATCACCTTCTTTTCTTGCATGTTCATCACCTTCTCAGGGTCTTGTAGGATATATTATTTCGCAATTTTTTTGGGTTTTGTTCTCTATTATTCTGCTGTTTAGAAAATGTTGGAATTTGGTTACTTTACAACATAACCTAAAAAAATCAAAACTGACATTAGATGAATAACTGACAAAGGATTTTGTTTGCACAACGTTGTAACCAAAATTGAACCAAATGTCTAATGACCTTGTGTGCCTGCTGGGACACGGAAATTGGATTAATGTATAAATTAATTAATGCATGACTTAGATGGGTGTGTTACATAAATGGGAAATAGAGTACTTTCAGCACTCAATTAGACAGCAACTCTGAATACCTCTGACATGTTTTTTTTTTGTATGTGTTTTCTTGATAGAAATATCTATGCACATTTGCACTTTTTTGTTGATTGATTTATTTTTTATTATGCAACAAAAGAACAACAAATGCAAAGACAGAATAAGAACAAAAGACAATGAGAGGCACATATTAATCCAAAGCATACTAAATTATATAATTAGAATCACACCATTAAAAGAGTTTACATACACATCAACTCTTTCCTAAAAACAAAAAAAGAAATTTTCTTTAAACATATACATTTATGAACGTACAAGAAATAACAATAATAACATTTTACAGATTTGCATATAATTTGTTTTTAATTGGAAAAGTCAACCCAGAACACAGTCTCACTTTCTGGATTGTAGACGCAGCAGTGTGTGAACAAGACTTTTATTTTGATCCGGTGATGTGACATCAAAAGGCTGCGCCGCGCTCCTGTGTTTCAGCTGAAGAAATGTTTGTTTTTAATTATCTAAAATGTTTCCGTATACTTTACAGTATAGAAACAAATCTTTTCCATATTCCGAGTTAATGATTCACTGGTTTGAATCGCTACAATCACCGCAAGTTGATGACACCTGCTGCTCAAAATGGTGTAAATGCAAAGAGAAGATATTTAGTCAAAAGATAGCATTTTTTAAAAGTTGAATCTATTTAATGTAATACTAAACGTTATTGTGCGCTAAATTATGTTTGTGCATTTCTTGTTCTTTTGTTAATTATTTCTTGTTGTTATTATGATTTATTTATGGTTAATAAATATGAACCATGTGTTTTTAGTGATTCAAGGCCTCTAACATCACTCTGACTAACTCCCTTAGTGCACTGAGATGCACCCAGATTTAGTTTCTTTCTGTTAATTATTCTCATCTTAAACAGGACAGAGTGTCCAAACACAGAAAAACTCCTGGTGATCCACGTATCACAGTTATAAAGATATAATTTATTAAAGAGGAGAATGAAGTTATGAAGATTGATAAAACTTGAAAACTTGAAGATGCTGAGGAACAAACAGGTTGGTTTTCATTCTCAAAGCTATTTTTTTTTTGTCCTGTACATTTTCTTTATACCATTTTCTACTCTCATTTTGGTGCTCTGATTTAAACTACATTTAAAGAGTCATGTCTCATTTCATTATGCAATGTAAATGGCCACTGTTAAATGTTTGAATATAAAATAAATAATGTGGAAGTCTTTTGAAAATGGTTCTTACTCTACTACAGCTGCCACAACTAATTGTGATAAGTTCAGATAAATGTGGTCCATCTTGCTTTGATGTAAGGTTTACATATACAAAATAAACTCACTTTCACCCGACTAGGTCTGCCCCATTAATAATCAACTGAATGTTAGTCATAAAGCTGTTTTATTAGTCTGTAACTTCAGAAAAAAATGGTCTATGTCCATGATGGACAGATCGGTCTCTGGGGATAATTACAGTTTATCAGGTAAGAAATCTAAATGTTCACAACTTCAGTCCGGTTTCATGAGATATTCAAATATTCAATTCAGAGATATTTACACCATATTTCTTTAGTTTTATGGTCTACATATTACACATACTTTTTAAAGTATTGCAATACATTTGAATACGTATGACACACAAAAATATATGTTTTTTTCTTTAAAAACATTTCCTTGATTGCTGTTGGAATATAACTGTACATTTAGGTGAATGATTTGCAGTATTTACAGGAATTTGCCCAGATTTTCAGCAACTCTAATCCAATGAGCATAATAACACTCATTATCACAGAGATCAGAAAAGTCTTGCCTTCAGCCACTGCTTTCACATTTAACTCAGATATTAATCAGCAAGAACAAAGACACCAATTAAAGAAACGAGGCAGAAGCATTAATAAAGACAAAAGGTGACACTTACCATGATTTCACATTTGTATTCATACACACTTTAAGCAAAATATATTCAGTTTAAATGTTTTATTTATCTATATGCTTTTTTCTTAGGCTATTAAATTTAGACCAAATTATATTTTGCAGTAATTATTACTTAGACGTGTCTATTTTTAATAACTATTTGCTTATTTCTGTATATTTTTTAATCTTCAAGGTACTAGAAAAAGTTGTGTTGGGCAAATTACAGTCTTTTCTAAATACCATATTTCTGAACATTTTCAGTCAGGTTTTAAGTCTATTTATATCATTGAGTATGCTTTGCTGAGAGTGATAAATAATATTTTAGTTGCAATCGATGCAGGTGAGGCAGTCTGAGCTGTACACTTATTAATTTCCTAAGACATCGAGGCAGACTTCAGTGAGAGATCAGTGTATGAATAGGTCTTTTATTTTGGTCTGGTGATGTGACGTCATTAAGATGCGCTGTGCTCCTCATCTGTTGTGATTCACCTGAAGAAAGGTTCGTGGTTTTAAAGATTTTAAACCAATGTAGTGTTGTCAAAAATATCTGAAATATCTGAACGATACCAATACTTATTTCCCGAAGTATCGATACTAACCGAGATGTCACTTTCACTTCTACACCACACGTGACCACAGTGTCTATCTCGTCTCATTCAAGTGAAGCGAACAGAAAGGCGAGCGCAGGACCCCGCGACCGGCTTTGTTTGATAAAGAACACAGCAGGAGTGCTATCTGGAAAAATTTCGGATATGAAACAAATGAACATGGAAAGCCGAAGTACACAAGCAAGCCAATATGTATGTTACAGAGCAGTGCTATCAAAAGGCGCTAACACCACTAATTTCGCAAAATTTATTTTTTAAATCACACGATTCCACATTCTGAATGCTATGAAAACACAGTGCTTAACAATTTACAACAATTCACCTGTCGCAATAAAGAGAAAAGACAAATATCTGAAGAAAAACACAGTTTAGTGTCCCACCAACAGCAGCAGCAGGGCGCAAGTGCCTTCAGCAGAGTTCCGCGTTCAAATGCACGCAGTAAACTTAAACTGGCCGCAAAGCCCCAGCTAAAGTAGCCTAATTACCATGAATGCGGCAGGGGAAAAATAAGGAGATATTCAAATTATTTATTAATAAACTAGTATTGTCTGAGTCTGTGTCGCAAAAGATGAAATTGACGAACCTAACTCGCCATCTGCTCGGACGCGCTTTTAAAGCCTAAATGCATCTTTATGAATTAGGCCTATAGCTAATAAAATAGTTTTGTTTTCGATTTGAATTATTTCGTTTTATAGTAGTGAAGTAATAATTTAAAGTAAATTTATTACTCTTACATTTATGAGCAAAAATAAAGTTTCACATGGCGCCTGCACCTCGTGTCCTGCAACGCTTTCATTCTCCGTCCAAATGATTAGATATGCGCCTATTTGTACACATTTATCTAAGTTAAACGATTAAACTAATATTGTGATATGCTTTCAGTTTTTTTTTATATATCTAAGGATTTTAATTTAAATCGTGATGATTTGAGAAGGCTAAATTGATCTCTCTGCCGCTGGCCGCTTTTTCGTTACTTTAAAAAACAAAAACTTGAATTTCACAAATAAAACATGTTCCAAATATATTCCTAAATTAACTTTACAAACTAAAGAAACGAAAATAAATGTAATTACTTTGCTATTAAAAACAGCAGCTGCGCAATGGGGAAGAGAAGGAGAACTCGGGCCAGTTATTCTGATGAGCTGTTGAGGTTGTTTTTTGCAACGGATGTTTGTTTAGTAGCCCATTTAACTCTTTTTTAGGCTACTTTCTTATTTAAATGTATTATTTCGTTGATTTATTTTAGCGTTTTGTAGGCTGCTTGTTCAACGACGGATTTTCTAAACACGCACGTTTGTGAATAATGTTTGAGCCTCATTTATTTATATATAGGCTATAACACCGCACCACCGGCGGTGGTAAAAAATCTGCCACCATCACAGCCATACAGTTCCTACCCTTCATAAATGCGTGCACTACATGTTGTATTTATATCATGCGCGGAGTTGAGTAGACGGTGAGAACGCTGAGCTCTGACAATTAGTTTAAAAATCGTGCAGTGTGGTGTTTTCTTAACAGTAAGAGTGACCAAATATACGTTTGCCACCAACAAAGACTCTATGCTGTGTTATGCCTCCGAAGAAGTCTAAAGTACAGCCAAAACAAGGTGAAGAAGTATCTCAGCAAGTGGGAGCAAGTAACATGGCGGGTGAGGAGTGTAACACGCTGGAGCTTCCAGCCCTCATACGTAATATAATGCGAGAGGAGTTAAATGTGGTGGTGGAAAAACTAAACAACCTCATGAAAGACATATCTGTTTGCACACAAAGACTTGGTGAAGTTGATGTGACAATGTCGAACCTGGATTCACGTGTGACAAAGCTGGAGACTGTGTGTGATGGACTTATTAAGGCCAATGAGGAGCTGAAACGTAAAGGCGAGCGACTTGAAATGCACAGTCGCAAATACAACGTGCGTGTATTTGGCTTGACGAATGACATCGAAAAAGGGAATCCGACCAGCTACATTGCTGATTTGTTTGATGACTTATTCCGAGATAAACTACGGGGCGAGTTACAGGTGGAGATGGCCCGCAGGATTGGACCGGTTGGGAAAGGTGAAGATCGAGTGATGATTGTACGTCTTCACAAATTCATGACGAGAGAGGAGATCATAAAAATCGCCAAGAAAGAGGGAGTGCTACAAGTACGAGGGATGAAGTTAAGGATTTTTCCAGATCTAACTACAGAAATGGCCAAAAAACGTGCAGGATTTCGGGAAATAAGGAGTAAATTGAAGGACGCAGGGGTGAGACATGGCATAATTCATCCAGCGACGCTGATAATAACATTTAAAGGAGAGACTAAGAAGTTCACAGAACGCAGTGCAGCAGAAGTGTACGTAAAGACTATAATCGATACTGGATTGAAAGTGAGGGATTAGATTGGATTGGATAAACAATAAGGTCATGTGATAACAGATAAAATGAATTATAAATTACAACACTGTTAAGAGTGATTTTTCTGTTAAGGTAATTATGTTGTGGGCAAGGTAAACAGAAAAGAAATTTTTGAATTTTGGATAAGTCTGATATTATAAGTTCTTGTTACTGAATTAAGGCCACATAGCTAATATTTAGTTTAGGAAATGAATAATCTGTCATGAGCAAGCGTTGCTCTACTGATGTATTTTGTTTATTTCATTACAATGTTGAAGATATTTGTGTGTGTGTGTATGTATGTGATGTGTGAGTGGTTGGATGTTATATTTGCATTAATGAGAGCTCAATGTAATATTAAAGGCAGGAGTATTGATGGACAAACAAGTGTTAGATGGTTGAAAAATATTTTTTGGCACAAAACGGTATGTTTGAAATAGCTCATTTGAATGTCTGTAGTTTAAGGAATAAAATAAATGATATCTCAGAAATATTACAGAATCATAATTTCCATATATTAGCCATTTCAGAAACACATCTCGATTCAACTATTAATAGTTCTGTATTGAATATAGATGGCTATAATTTACATAGGCAGGACAGAAATTTGAATGGAGGAGGAGTAGCTTGTTATGTTAAAAACCATATTCCAGTTAAAGTTAGAGGAGATCTTAACATGCCAGGAGTTGAAGTAATATGGGTACAGCTACAATTACCTTATGTAAAGCCTGTTCTTATTGGATGCTGTTATAGACCACCGAATGCTACTGTGATGCATTTGGATCAAATATGTGAAATGTTGGATAAAGCATGTGAAATGGGAGATGAAATTTATTTCTTAGGAGATTTTAATATAAATTGGAAGTCTACAAATTGTACATCAAAGGGTAAATTACTTTCTTTAGCTAATACTTGTAATCTGTCTCAAATAGTTAAGGATTATACACGAGTAAATTTAAAAGCCGATGGCACATATTCAGCAACACTTATTGATTTAATTTTTACAAATGCAACAGACTTATGTGCGGAGGCAGTCTCTATTCCAGTAGGTTGTAGTGACCATAATTTAATAGCTGTGAAAAGAATAACAAAAGTACCTAAATCCGGTCAAAATTTTATTCATAAAAGGACATATAAAAAGTTTAAAGAGAACGATTTCGTAGAAGAAATGAGGAGTGTAGATTGGTCGGAGGTTACACAGCAACAGAATCCTGGCAGAGCTGTGGCCATCTTCGACAATTTGATAACCAGAGTAATAGACAAACATGCTCCTTTAAAGAAACAAACTGTAAGAAATGTCTCAACTCCATGGCTGGATCAAGAGCTCAAAGAACATATGAGGCACAGGAATCAAGCCAAAGTAGAAGCTATTAAACAGAATGATGTGGTTCAGTGGAATAAGTATCGTAAATTAAGAAATCAGGTGACTAAAATGAATAAACGTAAAAAACAAATATATTATTATAATAAATTAAGAGAGGCTGGAATGGATAGTGCAAAGGTATGGAAAACATTTAATGAGTTATTGGGAAGGAAAACAAAACGTAATATAACATCATTAGAGGCTGATGGGATTTGTCTTACTAGACCAAAAGAGATTGCTAATTATTTGAGCCATTTTTTTAAGCATAAAATACAAAAAATTAGACAAGCCATGGATTTGGGACAAGATGAAAATATCTCATATGAATTAATAACAAATAGGATAATGACAACAAAAGACTGTAGATTTAAATTTAATACTGTAACAGAGGACAGTGTGAAGAAAATATTACAAACAAGTAAAGATAAACCATGTGGAATAGATCACTTAGATGTTAAACTGTTAAAGATGGTGGTAGATGTCATTGCTTTGCCCATTTCTCATATTATTAATCTGAGTTTAACAGCAGGTGTTTTTCCCTCACAATGGAAAAAAGCAAAAATTTTACCTTTAGTTAAAAATAACAAAGAACAGTTTTCAGGTCAGAATAGCAGACCAATAAGTTTATTACCGGCAGTAAGCAAAGTGATGGAAAAAGTTGTGTATAATCAAATACAAGAGTATTTGGAAGTCAATGGGTTAAACACAATGTATCAACATGCTTATAAAATGGGTCATTCCACAACAACAGCACTTACTCAGTTAACTGACTACTGGCTACAGGAAATTGATAATAAGAATTTGGTGGGCACAGTATTTTTAGATCTAAGTGCAGCCTTTGATGTTCTAGACCACAGTATTTTATTAAAAAAGTTAGTTTGTTATGGATTTGAACCAACTGCTGTTCGGTGGATTGAAAGCTATATCAGTAAACGTGAATACACAGTTTATTTTAATGGTAGTTACTCTGAGGTGGAAGAAATGAGTTGTGGAGTGCCCCAGGGCAGTTGTTTAGGACCTCTTTTATTTTCTGTTTTCACAAATGATTTTCCACTTGTAATTAAACATGCAACCATGGCAATGTATGCAGATGATACAACATTGTGTTTATCAGCAAGAGATGTAGATCAATTGAATATTATGTTAAATACGGAGTTAGATTTGGTTATACAATGGATTACTGACAATAAATTACTTATTAATGCAGGTAAAACAAAATGTATGATACTTGGGTCAAAATATTTTCTTAAGCCATCACTAACATTGCATTTAGATATAGGAGGAAATGTGATTCAGCAAGTAGAAGAAATTCATCTATTAGGTGTAATTGTGGATAGCTCACTGTCTTGGAATAGCCAAATAAATAAAATATTGCAAAGAATGGGTCGTAGCATGGGAATAATTAGATACTGTAAGAAATTTATTCCCAAATGGCTGATCAAAAGGTTAGCCCAATCTTTAGTATTATCTCATTTAGACTACGCTTCAGTTGTTTGGTCAAATACCAATGAAAATAATTTATATAAATTGCAAGTCGCACAGAATAAAGTAGCACGTATTGTTTTGGGTTGTTCATATACAACTAATGTAATTACAATGCACAATAATTTGGCATGGTTAACTGTAAAATATAGATTGAAATATTTTTTATTGTCATTTATTCATAATATAATTGAAACAAAAACTCCTGAAATAATTTACAGAAAATTGTCATTTTTTGCTGATCAACATAATTATTGCACAAGACAAACTACTGGAAGGCGATGTGTTCTGCCTTTAGTTAGAACTAATCAGCTTCAGAGAGCAGTTTTTTATCGGGCCATGGTTGCATGGAATGGATTACCAGGATTTCTGTTGTTGGAAAATAACAGAAAATATTTTCAAAAGAAATTAAAATTGTTTCTGTTTACACAAGAGTCATGATACTGGAAAAGTATGGTAATATGGAAAGATGCCTTATAGTCTGTATTGGAAAGCTATTTATGGATTATATGTATAAATGTACAGCAGTTTTTGTTTGTTTATTTATTTAATTGCATTGGGCTATTGTAGATTGTTTCTATTTTGTGTATATGTGTGTGTGAATGGGTGTGTGTGTGAATAATGTAAGAAAATGATGATTTGATGTAATGTAGAGGAGACCCCAGGAAGAATAGCAACTGAGATTTCAGGCGCTAATGGGGATCTTAATAAATGAAATGAAAAATGAAATATCTGAATTTAACATTCAACGTAGCCTGGGTTTCCCCATCCTGCCTTGCGCAGCGCGATTTTATTCACGCTTCTAGTCTAGTCTGGAAACCATGGACCTAATTTTCACCTAAGATAGGGAACCAATCACAGAACGGGGAGGGAGCAGCAAGACGATGACGCCTTCAATGCGACTCACCGAAGCAGTTTGTTACTATGGATCCAGCATGGCAGCAGCCGCGAAGTTATCTTTCGTGTCTACACCGGACGCGAGTGGCGTGACCCGACGCGACAAATGACATTAGAACCTATTAGGTCCGCGCCGCATCGATTTAAAAACATCTAAACTTTTCAGAATGTCGCAAGCGCACCGCAGGTCATGTGATATGAACTAACCAATCAGCTTCCTCACGTTTTTCCGTTACATTGAAACCTCAGCAGAAACATGGAGGAGCAGCTCATCATTGTGGTCCAGGGATTTCTTGAAATTTATGATTTGTCAAGCCCCCGTTATTTTGACGCTAATAGAGGAACAATGCATGGAGTAGGGCTGGAGGATTTTATCGATTCTGCGATATAAATCGATATTTTTTTTCCAAAGAAAGTATCGATTTTTTGCCGCGAGTATCGATACATACGTCCCATTCTAATCCCCTGTGTTGTTTACCCCTGTTCGCGTTGCAGGAAGAGCGATTTGGTCAGCCAGCCGCTAGTTTTGCTGTAGAGCAAGTTACCCGTACTAACTTTACACAGACGCAGATGTCTACCTCTTCCTGTTTACCAAGTCAGAGCGAGGATATTCAGAGAATGGCGGCGAATATAAATCCAGCACCCGCCTGCTTAAAGGGATCCCTTTATATATAATTTGATGTTTATTTGCTTACCCCCAGGGCATCCAAGATGTAGGTGACACAAACGAAGATTTTTAACAAAAACCGGTGAAGTCAAATAATGGCAGTCAATGGTTACCAAATCTTTAGAGGAAAGAGAAACACACACAGACAAATCCAAATTACACCCTGCGGCTCGTGACGATACACTGATGTCCTAAGACACGAAACGATCGGTTTTTGTGAGAAACTGAACAGTATTTGTATCATTTTTTACCTTTGACACACAGCCACGTCCATCTGTCCTGAGCAGGAGGTTAGCTTTCGGATCGTTACATGTGAACGCGCTCTGAAGTAGAATACGCAAACACCGGAAGCGATCTGTCGCGTGTATACAACACTCGTTGTTTACACAGTGCACACAGACTGTGGGTATAGCCGCTATTCAAAATGGTAATTACTTGCGCTTATCCTGATTGTTCAAACCAAATTTAAAGCTAAAAGATTACATCTGCTTGCGCAAACTCATGCGGGACTTTTAACCGATTTCCCCTTACTGCGTTTGCGTATACTATGTCAGAAGCGCGTTCATATGTGACGAGCCGCGTTCAAAGCTCGTGCTCAGGACAGATGGACGTGGCTGTGTATTAAAGGTAAAAAATGATATAAATACTGTTCAGTTTCTCACAAAAACCGATCGTTTCGTGTCTTAGGATATCAATGTATCGTCACGAGCCGCAGGGTGTAATTTGGATTTGTCTGTGCATGTTTTTGCTTACTTTTAAAGGTTTGGTGCCCATCCACCAGTATTATTTGACTGGCAGACTGCACTGGTTTTTGTTAAAAATCTTCGTTTGTGTTCTGCTGAGGAAACGAAGTCACCTACATCTTGGATGCCCTGGGGGTGAGCATATAAACATCAAATTTTCATTTTTGGGTGAACTATCCCTTTAATTGCAAATTGCAATGTTGCATTATTTACTTTTCAAAGGCTTGTAAGCTACAGTTTGCACTGTTTCAATAAATGGAACTAATTTTCTCAACACCTCTTTGATTAATTTTGTCCAGCATTTATTTTGCAAGCTGTCTGATGTTTTTTGAGTTTATTTCAATTAATTCAATCCAAGTAAATGAAACACTTACAAGATGTCACCAAAATCACTCTGTCTCTTTTAAATCTATCAGAAAATGATGTAAGTGTATCGAATTATATAGAATAGTATCGAATTATATCGAATCGTATCGAATCGTATCGTTGGCAAAATATCGTGATATATATCGAATCGTGAGCTGAATATCGTGTATCGTATCGTATCGTGAGATTAGTGTATCGCTACAGCCCTAGCATGGAGACGCATAGGCTTGGAGCTAGAGCGCAGCTGATGGTTGCTTAGAAACGGCAGACGCTTCCGGAGCGCAAGCGCCCGAGCGCTTTGTTGATATGGAAGAAAGCGGCGCGCCTAGCGTTTTCCACGCGTTTTTAGGCGCGACATGTGAACGGCCCCTTATGCTGTCTACACTGGATGCGGCGCGACACGGCTGACACGCTCATTCAGTAAAGATTTAAACTTAACACAGACTGCCAGAATGGACTTTTAGGCATAAATGGAAATGCTCGTGTGAATTTGTGACATTTACAGATAAGGATATGACCGTAAACTTTCATGCTGAGGACGCAAACGGATCTCAAAGCGCCTCACAGGGCAAGCCATTACTCTATTAGCTTGAATTCTTATGTTTTGGGCAGCTCGGATCACGTAACAATTAAATTTTAACAAATATCTTTTACCATTAACTTAAGTTCTAGTTAGATAGTTAAGTTAATTTTAAAAGTGTGGTCTAAAAAGAAACAAAAAAGTTATTTGAACATCAAATAAAGTATGAAGTACAACCTCAAATGAAGTTAAGAAGCTGAACAGGGCTGTAGCAGTGTACATATGCATATACCTCATTGTCATGTTCTAGACTATATTTATTTTTAAATTAAAAAAGAAATTTTCCTCCTAATAGTGTGGTAGTTTTTTTTCTCTGTGGTATCGAAAATAGTATCGAAATTCCAGTATCGTGACAACACTAAACCAATGAATTAAAGCGTTTTTACAAGCTATGTAAAATAAACGCATCATTATTAAATATAACATTGTAATGTTTTATTTAGTGTTACTTAAAGCGTTAGCCTTTAGTAACAGAGAGTGTCTCGTTTCGCTCTCTATATCATGAATCAATCGTGTTATGATAAGTGATGAGAGAAACTGTCCGAATCATTTGAATCAAATCATTTGTGAAATGATTCAGAGATTCGAATTACCGTAATTTGTTTACAGTTATTATCAAACCTGTTAGCTCTCACTCTGACTACTCAACTAATTGAGACCCAGAGTGTTTAGTTTGCATTTATTTTATCTTTAATTATTCTCATCTTAAACAGGACAAAGTGTACAAACACAGAAAAACTCCTGGATAATCAACAGAGATCCACTTGGCACACTATTATAAAGATGGTGTTTATAAAAGAGGAGAGTGAAGACATGAAGATTGAAGAAACATTCAGAGTCAAGCATGAAGATACTGAGGAACAAACAGGTTGGTTTTTATTCTCAAACATGAACTCACTACATAAAGGAATGATATTTATGAACAATGTCACAGGAGTGTAGAAATGTTAAAGGTCCACTGAAGTGCCTTGAAACACGCAGCGTTATTCTATGTGGTGACGTACTTTTAACTGAAACAAAAACATATCGCCCAGCCCCGCCCACTAATTTAGAATAGCCAATAGCGTTCCATTAATATCTGCTCGGGCAAGAGCCGTTGAGCTCGGTAAAGCAGCATTTGTAAGCTTATGACAGCCACAGACTTATAAATTACCCCACAGATTCAATATGAAACTCTTGCTAAAACGAAAAAGTGATCATAATCATGCTGAGGCTGTGTAGTTTAATACATGCACATATAAGCGCATATGATCTGCTCCGGCCGGGTTAATGCGTCTCTGTGTTGGGGGCGGGACATTACGGACTCTAGAGAGCATTTGATTGGACAGAACGTTTGATGAGAAATTGAAGTGCACGGTGATATCATCCAAATCCTTGATTCATATTGGCGGAAGTGACGAGACTGTAAGTTTTGAATGCCTATATCTTGTAAACGCGAATTTTGTCTTTGTTTTGCAGCACACTAGCTTATAGATAACCTAAAGGCTAATATATTCATACTAAAAGCCAAAAAACTTTAATTTTGATTTCAGGGGGACTTTAAGATATTGGACAGACGTGTTGAGATCACATGACAAATACTAACCCTGCCTTCAATATCCTGCTTTCTCACTGAACATTTGTTATTATGAGATCATGCATTTATGTTGTAACAATAATATGGAAATAAGCCTAAAAAACATTTTTTGGTATTATTAATATTATACCAATAACTGCTTCTAATATTAAAACCATTGATTACTAGCACTTAGTCTATTTATGCAAAAGTATCTAAGAAAATTATTTATGTTAAAATTATTTGCGCAAACCTTGAAATGTAAGTCAGTCCCTCCAGAAATTCGCGATGTTGCAATTGCGCCAATTCACGCAAATTCAGCCAATCCCCGCGATTTATTTGCGGCCTTGCAATTTCATCCAATCACCGCGACTTTACCGCAAATTACCTGCAAATATCACTGCGAAAGACCGCGCAAAGCAATTCAGGGCTTGAAATTACCACCATTTTTGACCCCCTTTAATGCCTAAATGCATCTTCATGAATTAGGCATAATGAAAGAGTTTTGTTTTTGATTTGAATTATTTAAATTATTTATTTACAGATCCGGATGATATATTACTCTAACCGAAATGAAGTTTCACATCACACCGGCGCTTCCATGTCCTGCAAAGCCAGCTTCAGCATTCACTCTCTGCACAAATGACTGGATATGCGCCAAATATAGCACACATTTAGCTTAAACGATTAAACTAATATTGTGATATGCTTGTGATATACTAAAATTAATTTAAATCATGATTACTTGAGACGGCTAAATTAATCTGCTGCTTGGTCGTTACTTTAAAAAACAAAAACTTGAATTCAACAAGTAAAAAGTGTTCCAAATATATTTCTAAATTTACTTTATAAACTAAATAAACAAAAATAAATGTAATCACTTTGCTATTAAAAACAGCAGCTGTGTATTAGGAAAGAGAAAAAAGGTCCAGCCGGCCTCGGGACAGTAATTCTGATGAGCTGTCGGACAAGGTCCAGGCGAGGTTTTACACATTTTTGCAACGAATGTTTGTTTAATAGCCTATTTAATATTATTATTTAGGCTAGTTACATATTTAAATGTATTATTTATTTGATTTATTTTAGCGTTTTGTAGGCTGCTTGTTCACTGACGGAAGTGTTCAAATAAACACACATGTTTGTAAATAATGTTTGAGACTCATTTATTTTGGGTTTCAAAATAATATATGCATTTTATATATAGACATATATACACAAACGTTATATATAATGTATATGTAATATAAAATATAAATACCGCGCTAGTTTTTTCGTTCGTCTTTTATTTAAATAGCCTACCTTTTAAGTGTAGGTAATTACTCACTGTGCTGCTAATTACGAATTTACGAATATTCGGTGTTGCGCTGATGCTCTCATCTGTTGACATTTCCGAACCCCTTCCTGCAGTTGCTTAATAAAAGCGGGCTTTCCACACAAAAAAGTGCATGTGTCATTAGTATGAGAAAAAAATAGTCGGGCTGGGATCGGGCTCGGACATAAATATCTTAATGCCTGTCGGGTTCGGTTACTGCTCTGTCGGACGCGGGGCGGGTTCGGACAGAAAAATGCGGCCGATCCGCACTCTAGAAAGCACATTCAGCACCGCCGAGAGTTTCGTGCGGTCGTTAAAATGAAACCAAAAAGTAAAACGCGCGCACACATTGAAAAGCAATTTTAATACCCTGCGTTTGAAGAGCGACTCCCCAATGCGCTCAAACTAGGTTATATAAAATATCTAGGCTGTAATTAGTACATCCCTCTATTTGCACTTTGAATATTGAAAGAGTAGCCTACTTTGATGATGGCTGCATATATTGTCTACACTATTAAGTAAGAGATGTGTTGTTTGTTTTTTGTTATTTATAGGCTACTGTAATTGTTTAAAAATGCAGTGGTTGCCTCTAATTTAAATGGCTGTACCTATAATAGGGAAAATAAACATCTTGTTCATGTACTCATTTTCCTTCATTCTTGTCCCTTGCTTTAGGCATGAAATAAATATATAAAAAAGGTTTTCAGAATCAGCCCATTTGCTTGTAAAACAATCAGAATCGGGCATGAAGAATCTAGATCGGCAGATAACTAAAAAGAAATTGGGTTCTCGTAATATTTTTTTTTGGTGCTCCTAACTTTTTGAAACAACAAAACGTCTCGGGTTACTATTGTAACCTTAGTTCCCTGAGGGAACGAGACGCCGCGTCTAGAAACGCTATGGGGAACGCCATTGGCGGGCCGCACTCTGAATCATGTCTTGCAACCAATGAACGACGGGGGTGACGTCACAGGCGCGGTGACGTCATCGACCAGGAAGTATAAAGCACGTGCGTTTGACGCCCGCGGCAGCTCTAGCATGAAGCGAGCGCCGCAGGGGGCGGGAATTATGGTCCGAGATGCGGCGTCTCGTTCCCTCAGGGAACTAAGGTTACAATAGTAACCCGAGACGTTCCCTTCCGGGAACTCGAGCCGCGTCTAGAAACGCTATGGGGAACGAGACTACCTACGTCCCCATAATTTCCGAACCCTGCGCAGTGTCTGTGCCAGCAGGTGGAAGGTAGAGGGCGTTTGTCTAGCATTCCGCGGACAAGAGGCCCTGTAGTCCTCGGCCCTTAGGCACACGAGGAATGGGGTACTACCTCCGTCTGGTCGCCAGCCAGAGCGAGAGGTACTCCGCAGCCCTCAGGCACACGCAGAGTCTTAGTCCTTTGTCTGGGAGTCAGCCAGAACAAGAGGGACCGAATGACCACTGTCTAGCACTCGGCGGACAGATGGTGTGTGTAGTCCCCGGTCCGTAGACCCACGAGGACTGTGAGCTTGACCTCCAGGCTCCTCGGCCCTCGGGCGCACGAGGAGTGGGTGATCCTTTGCCTGGGGGTGCAGCCAGAGCAAGAGGGATCCAAGGCTCGGCCTGTGCTACGCCAGGACGCGAGAGATAAGGCCATTGTCGGCATTCCGCGGACAAGAGGGCACTGCAATTCCCGGCCCTCGGGCTCACGGGGAAGACAGTAGGGGCCTCAGCCTGGTAGCCAGCCAGTGCATGAGGCACTCCTCGGCCTTGTTCTAAGGCAGACGAGGAGTCTTGGTCCTCGGTCAAGGTAATTTCCGGAACCAGAGGGACCGCATTACACTCGGTCTGATAGCATACTGCGTCAGAACACGAGGACAAGTGAGCCATTGTCTAGCATTCCGTGGACAAGAGGGCTGTAGAGTTCTCGGCCCGCAGGCACACGAGAATAGAGACCTCCGCCTGGTTCGCCAGTCAGTGCAGGAGGCACCCCTCGGCCCTCGGGCACACGAGGGGTCTTAGTCCTTTGTCTGGGGGTTCAGCCATGACAAGAGGGACTGAAAGCTCGGTCTGAAGTGTCAGAACGCGAGAGTAAGAGCCTTTGTCTAGATTTCCACGGACAACAGGCTAAGTATTTCTTAATTTTGCAGATCTCATTAGTTTGGCGAAACTCACTTCTCTTCTTTCCGCAGAAAGATGCGCCTTGAGAAGTCTTCTCCTGGCTAGGGAGGTGGCTGACTCTCTAGGCCTAGCGCACTAGGCCGAGAGCACAGCAGAGCCTGGAGCGGCTCTGAGGTCAAGCTCATAAAACCTAACGAAGGTTAGGGGCGAGGACCAACCCGCAGCTTTGCAGATGTCTTCAATGGGGACACCTGCAGTCAGAGCTCTCGAGGCACTCATGCCCCGAGCAGAATGAGCCTTGAGTCCCAAAGGCGAGGGAAGATCAGAGGACTCGTAAGCAGTAGTTATGGCATCGATGATCCATCTACTAATAGTGGGCTTTGAAGCCGGGCTCCCCCTCTTAGGGGGGCCGTAACAGACGAACAGTTGATCTGTTTTACGCCACATGGCAGCTCTGTGGACGTAAGCGTCTAAGGCTCTGACTGGGCACATGCAATTCAACTTCCTGTGACCTGGCTCCACGTATGGAGGTGGATAGAACGCTTGTAGCGTTATAGGCTGTGGTGCTAGGGAGGGGACCTTCGGGACATACCCGACCCTGGGATATAAAAAGGCTTTGGCCATCCCTGGGGCAAACTCTAAGTGGGACGGGGCCACTGACAAGGCCTGCAGGCCGCCTACTCTCTTGAGGGAGGTAAGTGCTAACAGAAGCGCTGTCTTTATTGTAAGTATGCGATCCGTAGACTCCTCTATCGGCTCAAAGGGGGGCTCACTTAGAGCCTCTAGTACCACAGCGAGGTCCCACGCGGGGACCCTGGGTGTCACTCGAGGCCTCAACCTGAGTGCACCGCGGAGGAACCGTATGACCAAGGGCTCTCTGCCCACTGAGAGACCACCTAGAGGGGCGTGGTAGGCACTTATAGCCGCCACGTAAACCTTCAGGGTGGAGTGAGCTAGCCCTGCGGACAGGCAAGACTGTAGGAACTCCAGAACTGTACCGACTGGGCAGTTGACTGGGTCTACGTGGCGCTCGCGGCACCATTTCGCAAACAAGTTCCACTTAAGGCCATACAGTTTCCTCGTAGAGGGAGCTCTGGATTGGAGAAGGGTCTCAACCACCTCAGTAGGGAGACCCGCTCCTATGAGTTGCGCCCCCTCAGGGGCCACACCCATAACCTCAACTTCTCCGGGTGGGGGTGGCATATTGCGCCCCCAGCCTGAGACAGGAGGTCCCTCCTGACGGGAATCTCCCATGGAGAGCCGTCGAGGAGAGATACCAGGTCCGAGAACCATACTCGTGCCGGCCAGCGCGGGGCTACTAGTAGCAGCCGCACTTGAAACCGACGGACCCGTTCCAGAACTCCCGGGAGCAGAGCGATCGGGGGAAAGGCGTACAGACGCAGCCTCGGCCACGTCTGTGCCATGGCGTCCAGCCCCAGTGGAGCTGGAGGCACTAGAGAGTACCAGAGGGGACAGTGCGATGTCTCTTGAGTCGCAAACAGGTCCACCTGTGCCTGGCCAAAAACTCTCCATATCTGCTCCACCACCTCTGTGCACCTCCAAAAGCTCCTCGTAGTGAGGCGAGCGGGGCGGCGGTTGTGGCACATCATCCGGAGCTACAAGGTCGACCTCCTCGGAGGAAGACAACAAGAGCTCTGGGATCAACTCTGGAGGGGAAGAAACCGCAGTGCGGGCTTCCACATCCAGGAGAAGATCACTCGATTGGCTGAGTGAGGGCGGAGATAGGGGTTCACCCGTCTCCATTCCCTCCAGCAAATCGAGCTGCGAGCCCCACGAGTGCAGCTGCCGCTCCGCCTCGGCGGAAGCGGGGCCACTCCCGCGGGGAACGCTGGTGAAAGCCCCCTCCTCGAAGAGGGCTTTCCGGGAGCGAAGCACACGCACTGGCAATCGATCACAGTGCTCACAGCCAGCCTTTTCGAGGGCTGACTGGGCGTGCTCCGCTCCCAAGCAGACCACGCATAAGCTGTGTGTATCCCCACCAACAATGTAGCGTTGGCAAGGAGGAACACACTGCCTATGCGGGCGCTGTACCGCCACCGCTTTTCTGGTTGCTTTTCTACTAGAAGCAGACGCCATTTGCTCAAATAAAAGTGTACCAAACTGGGCACAAAAACAGCAAATGGTAAACAGACAGACACAGAGCGCTCTCGCTGAATGACAAAAGCTGCCGCGGGCGTCAAACGCACGTGCTTTATACTTCCTGGCCGATGACGTCACCGCGCCTGTGACGTCACCCCCGTCGTTCATTGGTTGCAAGACATGATTCAGAGTGCGGCCCGCCAATGGCGTTCCCCATAGCGTTTCTAGACGCGGCTCGAGTTCCCGGAAGGGAACTTCATAACGTTTGTAAAACTAGGTCTGTGGTGGTTTCCTTTTGTCAGATGACAGGCAGGCCTTGCGTGGTCAAAGGTGATAGTGCTATCAAACTTGAGAGGGGCAGTTAACAAAACTATTTTTCATGCTTTCACACAGTAGTTTCATCAATCATTTATTCCAGTGTTTACCCTACATAGACTTAGCCGTGTCGCCGCGGCAACAAAATGCTAAAAGTCTAAATATTTCACGGGGACAACATGATTTTGTCTTAATTGAACCTGCAATTGCGAACCAGCGATTGTCTGCTGTCCGATCTGCATGTGATCATAGCGGGCAGAAAGCCGAATTTTTGAATTCCTGTGCTTTGGGGGAGTAAGCTTGCAAAGAATACTTAAAAAATTCGTAACATGTTTGTGAAATCTGTCTTAAAAAAATCGCAACTTTTCCCGCAACTTTTTGAAAAAGCTGCCGCAAAATCTGGCAGTTTAGGCCGCAACAATCACTGGAGAAATCCTGGAGGGACTGATATATTGGGACTTGTGAAAAAAAACGTGAAATATTAGGGCATGCCTTTCCCAAGGTCCAACAGACCTAGTTATCAAATAATTTCCTACCAATGCTTCAAGGAATAGATCCATCTGTTGAGATTTTGTCTAAGGCTATATTTTGCGCAGACTTCATTCCTATGCTACTTGTGAGGCCATTTTTGGGTTTTTGTGACTTATGAGGTCATAGCAACAAACACTGTCATTTCATGTTTAAGTGATTTGTGAAGCCCATAGATACACTCAATTTTCAGGTTTAAATGACTTATAAAGAAAGTAATGATTAAAATAGGGTGCATATTTGCAACTTGGCTGCTGTTAAATGTTTGAAATTTCGGTAACACTTTACGGTAAGGGTACATGAATTACCATGATTTAATGCATAAATTCATGCATGAATTATGTGTTACTTCATGCATTAATGTCTCATGAATTATCAGGAACTAACATGAGTTCAAAGTCTTTCTATCATGACTTCATGAATGATCAACACTTTAATTACGACATTAACTAAGGTGGGTACATCATCATGATTTATGGTTTATTACACATGATCATGATGTTTTCTTTTGTTCACAAAAAAAGGTCTTTACTATTCACTG
This sequence comes from Garra rufa, assembly GCF_049309525.1. Lineage (NCBI taxonomy): Eukaryota > Metazoa > Chordata > Actinopteri > Cypriniformes > Cyprinidae > Garra > Garra rufa. Next base: position 103,394,018 of record NC_133361.1, read on the forward strand.
TGGGTAAATCTATACTTCTGGTACATGAATCATCATAAATTCATGCATAAAATATTATTTTATACATGTAAGATTACTTACCTCATGCATGCATACAGGCTAGAACAGTGTATGTCAATTAAACAGTATGTAACTAATGTTTTATATTAATTATGAATTGTCAAGCACGTTCATGTCTTCTGTGATGGAAAATGTTATTTAATGGCCTTAGAATACGTTAAAAGGGTGTGTTCAACATAGACTTGTTTAGAAAAGTGCAGTCTAAGTGATGTTCAGATCATGTCTCAAGACCATGTCTCCATGATTAAATAATCTATACTTACCCAAAAAGTGTTTAAACAGTAGAACTAAGTCATATGACAAACCAATGACCAGATCAGTGTAACCAATTACAGTGAAGAAGACTTGAGTGATATTGATTTTTACTCAACTACAAGGTATAAATGTACATGTATCTTTCTGTTCAGGGAGTCTGTCTTGGTTGTTGTGATCAGTGGGCTCCCGGCCGTGAATAAAACTTTAATTCCTGCAAAGAGCAACTTGGGAGTGGTGTGTGGTATATGCTGCGCAGCCGAGGGATAGGAGTACTAAAGACTCTACGCTCAAAAGACCACCGCAAAGACAGTGATAGTTTACTATAGAGCCGTCCTCGGGCTGAGGTAACAGCGTACAGCTGAGAAGGACCGTGAGAGTGTATAGATGCTAAAGACCTGCATGCCATGTGTGATTGATGTAGCGATCGTAGCTTCTTGACAGGACGCCGTCAGGGAAGTATTGGATTATATTGTATTCGAGGAATTCTGGGAATTAGCTCAAGATACAGTAGTTCTTTGGATTGTATTGCAGGTATTCGGGGAGTACAGGGAATTAGCCCAAGATACTGTAGTTTATTTAGTTGTTTGAGTTGTCTGTGGTGAAGTCAGATTAGCTTTGAGAATTTCCACGACACTTCCTAGTAGCCTGCAGTAAATGGTCAGACCCAAACATTGGTCAAACACAGGACACAGGAGGCTTGTATATTCCGTTGACATCCAAATACAGTTGTCATCATTAACTAAGCATTAACTTCTCATGAGTTCATCATGTGTGTGGCCCCTCAACTAAAGTGGTGACTTGGTCATTTTATATACAGATAAACAGTGTATTATTGATGTAGGCATAATTGTGAAATTACATGAATATGAACATGAAAGTTTAAGCTTTTGCACACAATGCACTGAGGACACAAAAGAGACTTTGATCTTAACTTTCTGCTTTATTCTCAAACATTAACCCAATTCACTCAGTTCTTGTCCCAGTAAAATCAACATCAACACCTGGAAAAAGCTGATAAGAAATTCGGTACATATACCATGAACTTTTAGTGCTTTTATCTGAAAACACTTCACAAAACCATAAAGCTGTTAAAGGAGTTACAAAAAATTAAAAATTAATGTTAATGCGTCCTGATCCACTTCTCCAGTAGATTTATTCTTGTAACACCACTGCAAAAAGAAGTTTGGTGGTGGTCCTTCCTGTGCGAGGCTGACAGCAAATGTCTCTCCAATAACCCTGCAAAAAAAATGTCAACAATAATCATAAAAAACTAACATTGGCAAATGAGTGTGAAATTTAAATAACCTACTTGAAGTTATGTTTGTCCAAGTCTGTAATTGAGTACTTTGTGTTTTTGCCACCATCCCCACCCTCAAAAAAACGCTTCTCTATTCCTGACATTTCTTTTCAGAAAAGAAAAAAAGAGAACAAAAAAGTCATAGATATCAACCATAAATTATATTACTGTAAAACTGACCAGTTTAAAATTCTGTCTTCAGCGCCCCAGTGTCAATGCCAGCCTCTCCAATTGGAGAAAATTAGGGGAAAAGAAACATGTATATATAAATGTATATACATTGTTGTTGTTCTGACGGCAAACCAAAAAATAATCTCAGCCGCGGCTGCAGCTTCTCAGTGACAACATAGTGACGCCGCTGGCATCATTCACAGTCAGGTATTTAGTAGAGAACAGAGCAGGACTAGAATTTCGACGCGGGTATTAATACACATTGGAATCTATCATTTGCACGTGCTTTTGAGTTGTGCTTATTTAAAGTGAAAGAGAGACTCATTTGCGCTCTCTCTTATAGATCATTATCTGTGCGCCCACAGAACGCGAAAAGGTCAGTGACAGATTTAAACAATGGTCAAGGGAGTAAGCAAATGGTAATATTGATTTAATACAACCGTTTAATAACAAGAAAAAATAAATGACTTGAGTTGTCTGACTATATCTCTATTGCCAGATTTTACTCTATTTCTTTTAAATGAAAATATTTCTAAATAAGTAACAGCTCAGCTGCTGCGCATCTCTAAAAGCAAACCAGCGGTGTTACATTCATGAATGAAAGCGCGTTTTGAACCAATCTTCAGTTCATTATTATCCGTTCATAAAGACTTGCTTCATACCCGAATTAATCAGCCGTTCAAACAAATCATTTGTCTTACTGCCACCTGCTGGCGGATTTAGTGTCATTGTAACGTATACTAGTTATTTAAAGCATAATATTTCTATATTTAAAAATATATATTTAATAAATTTATCTTAACATGAATTTATTGGCACTTATGCCACCTCTGAGCCTCATTAAATGTTTGAAATTGCACCTACCAGCCACTTTTGTGTTCCTTTGTGCCACCTCTGTGTCACGTATCTGGTCTATCCTCTCATCATGAACTCTTGCACACACATTCTGGACTGCAATCCCCATAAGCCACTGCACCAATCACTGCACACAGCTGCTCCTCGTTTCCCACTGAACTGATTGCTGCATACACCTGTTTATCATTTACCCACATGCATTTAAGCCACTCACACACACAGCCACCTTGCGAAGTCTTATTGTTCCATTTGGTCGTAATTCTAAGCGTTTCTCTCTGTGTTGGTTTATCAGTGTATGACTCTGGACTGTGTACCCCGTTGACGATTCCTGCTTCCTGCCATTGCGACCATTGCCTGTCTATCGAACTGTTTCCCGGATTACCTACGTTGTTCCTGTTTTCTGGTGATTTTTCTGCCTGTCGACACTTCTCAATAAAGCCTTGCAAATGGATCCGCACGTCTCTGACTCCTTCCTGTGACAGAAGACTTCGCCACTACAAGGATCCAGCAGCGAGTATGGTGTCATCCGGTTCCAGCACGAACACCACTGTACAGATCATGCGTCTCAAGCAGGATGAGCGGACTATTGAGGAGTATGCTATGGACTTCATCGAATTAGCTAATCAGTCGACTATGGAGGAGCAGTGCCTGATGATTTTCTTTCGGGGAGGACTCTTAGAGCCATTGGCTTCCCTCATGCCAATGTGTGAACCTGGCTGGACTCTGCAATATTATATAGATCTTGCTCTTTTGTTGTGTGGCTCTCCTTTTACTGTGGGAATTGTGGAAGAGAACCATCTTCCCACTGTAAGTTCCAGCTCAGAGCCACAGCATAAGATGGCCACCCCTCCCGAGCCTGTTCACAAGATGGCCACTAGCCCAGAATCACAACACCCACATTTCACCACGGCTTGGCAAAGATTCACATCCAGCCTAGAGGACCCACCACTACTGTCAGCACGAACAGTCGGTCTCTTACGGTCAGCACCTGCCAAAGCAGCGACCTCATATCCTGAGTCAAGCCAAAACACGACCGCACAGTCTGAGCGCCCTCCAGTGACTGCGCCGCCAGAGCGCCCTCCAGTGACTGCGCCGCCAGAGCGCCCTCCAGTGACTGCGCTGCCAGAGCGCCCTCCAGTGACCGCTCGCTCAGAGCCTGCTCTTCCAGAGTCTCCGCTGGAGACACCCAGCCCTCCTGAATCTCCGCTGGGGTCGTCCAGTTCTCCAGAGCCCGCTCCTCAAGAGCGTCGTCCAGAGCCCGCTTCACAAGAGCGTCGTCCAGAGCCCGCTTCACAAGAGCGTCGTCCAGAGCCCACTCCTCAAGACAGCCTTCCAGAGCCTCCGCTGGTTCAGGCCAGCCTTCCAGAGCCTCCGCTGGTTCAGGCCAGCCTTCCAGAGCCTCCGCTGGTTCTGCCCAGTCTTCCAGAGCCTCCGCTGGTTCCGCCCAGCCTTCCAGAGCCTCCGCTGGTTCCGCCCAGCCTTCCAGAGACTCCGCTGGTTCAGCCCAGCCTTCCAGAGCCTCCGCTGGTTCAGCCCAGCCTTCCAGAGCCTCCGCTGGTTCCGCCCAGCCTTCCAGAGACTCCGCTGGTTCCATCCAGTCGTCCTGAGATTCCTGTCTGCCCGGTTCTGGTCACGGAGCTCATGCATGGACTGTTCCCACCCACCCTCCCTGCTGCTCCAGTTCCGCCACCTCTGTCTCCTGACAGTCCCTCTGCTCACCCACATCCCACCTTCGGTGCAGAGGACTTGCCGTGGGACTGCCAGTCTCCATCGGTGTCCAGACTGAAGGACCCCTCACCATCACCTCCAGTCTCAGAGTCCTGGACTCCACCTCGGCCCTCCGACCCTGCAGCTCCACCCCGGCTCTGTGCTCCCTCGTCTCCATTGTCGGCCGTCGGCCCACCAGCTCCTCCGGGCTCCATCGTCTCTCCGGCTCCGCCCCGGTCAGTCGTCGCCCCACCTTCGCCTCTGGACTCTACTCCTCCGGCTGCGCCTCGTCACTCCGTCCTGCCGGCTCTGTGGACCTCCTCCCTCCCGTGGGCACAGCCTCGATCCTCTGTCACTCCGGCTCCGCTGCGTACCTCCGGACCTCCATCTCCGCCGTGGTCACCAGAGCCTTGGGTTCTGCCTTGGCCCTCCGGATCCTCTGTGTCACCCAGGACCATCGACTCTCCGGTTCCGCCTCGGGCTCCACCGGCTCCACCTCCGTCGGTCGGCCCCATGCAGGAGCCAACCCTTCCTCCGCCATGGCTTCTCCCTCCGTCGGCTCAGCCTCAGTTCGTGGTTCCAGTACCCCTACATGGACCTGGCCCTCCATCCCTCCCCCTGTTCCGCCTCCGCTCCACCACCCTCCAGGTTGTATTAGGTGGTTAGAGCGTCTGGAAGCCGCTCCTTGGGGAGGGGCTCTGTCACGTATCTGGTCTATCCTCTCATCATGAACTCTTGCACACACATTCTGGACTGCAATCCCCATAAGCCACTGCACCAATCACTGCACACAGCTGCTCCTCGTTTCCCACTGAACTGATTGCTGCATACACCTGTTTATCATTTACCCACATGCATTTAAGCCACTCACACACACAGCCACCTTGCGAAGTCTTATTGTTCCATTTGGTCGTAATTCTAAGCGTTTCTCTCTGTGTTGGTTTATCAGTGTATGACTCTGGACTGTGTACCCCGTTGACGATTCCTGCTTCCTGCCATTGCGACCATTGCCTGTCTATCGAACTGTTTCCCGGATTACCTACGTTGTTCCTGTTTTCTGGTGATTTTTCTGCCTGTCGACACTTCTCAATAAAGCCTTGCAAATGGATCCGCACGTCTCTGACTCCTTCCTGTGACACTCTGTAGTACAAATTATTTTTTTATTAATACTACTTTTATGATTGGTAATACAGTTGTCTTATTCTGCTGTTATATTGTTTTAATTAGAAATTTTAAAAATAAAATATAATAAATACTTTTTTTATTTATTTGACAGATAATGTCTTTGAATAAAAAAAAATGCCATTACAAAGGTAAAAAGAATTATAATCCCTGTATTTATTTATTAATTTTTTTGCATATGTGTATATATATTCTAATGGCTCTATCGGGGATAGGGTGGGTGTTCTTTGGTTGGTGTTTGGTTACTAATACAGTATATGTTAAAAAAAAAATTCTAAATGTTTTGAAACAATAAAAAAGTATCTGGAAGACATACCTGGAACATCTTTCCAGTCTTAAGAGAAACTCTTTTGTTGACTATGAACAAAACGTAAGCCACTCTCACAGCTTTAGGTGTAACTAGATTTAAGTGATTTAACACTACACCGCGTTCCAAATTATTATGCAAATTGTATGTAAGTGTCATAAACACACAGTTTTTTGTTTTTCAATTAAACTCATGGATGGTATTGTGTCTCATGGCTCTTTGGATCACTGAAATTAATCTCAGACACCTGTGATAAATAGTTTGCCAAATAAGCCCAATTAAAGAAAAATTACTTAAGAAGGATGTTCCACATTATTAAGCAGGCCACAGGTTTCAAGCAATTATGGGAAAGAAAAAGGTCTCTCTGCTGCCGAAAAGCGTCAAATAGTGCAATGCTTTAAGCAAGGTATGAAAACATTAGATATTTCACGAGAACGTAAGCGTGATCTTTGTACTGTGAAGAGATTTGAGGCTGATTCAGAGCACAGACAGGTTCGTGCAGGTAAAGGCAGAATGAGGAAGGTTTCTGCCAGACAAATTCATCAGATTAAGAGAGCATCTACTAAAATGCCATTACAAAGTAGCAAACAGGTTTTTGAAGCTGCTGGTGCCTCTTGAGTCCCGCGAACATCAATGTGTAGGATCCTCCAGAGGCTTGCAGTTGTGCATAAACCTACTATTCGGCCACTCCTAACTAATGCTCACAATCAGAAACGGTTGCAGTGGGCCCAGACATACATGAAGACTCATTTTCAAACAGTCTTGTTTACTGATGAGTGTTGTGCATCTTTGGATGGTCCAGATAGATGGAGTAGTGGATGGAACATGTCCCAACAAGGCTGCGACCACAACAAGGAGGTGGCGTTTTTGGCTGGAATCATAGGGAGAGAGCTGGTTGGCCCCTTTAGGATCCCTAAAGGTATTAAAATGACCTCGGCAAAGTATGTCGAGTTTTTGACTTACCACTTTCTTTCATGGTACAAAAAGAAGAACTGTGCCTTCCGTAGCAAAATCATCTTCATGCATGACAATGCACCATCTCATGCTGCAAATAATACCTCTGTGTCATTGGCTGCTATCTGCATAAAAGATGAGAAACTCATGGTGTGGCCACCATCCTCCCCTGACCTCAACCAGATTGAGAACCTTTGGAGCATCCTCAAGCAAAAGATCTATGAGGGTGGGAGGCAGTTCACATCAAAACAGCAGCTCTGGGAGGCTATTCTGGCATCCTGCAAACAAATTCAATCAGAAACTCTCCAAAAACTCACAAATTCAATGGATGCAAGAATTGTGATAGCGATAGCAAAGAAGGGGTCCTATGGTAAGATGTAACTTGCCCAGTTAGGATGTTTTTGATTGAAATAGATTTTGATTTCAGTAAATATGACCGCCTAATGCTGCAAATTCAGCAAATGCCCATTTTCAGTTCTTTACAACCTATACAATGTTTTAACTCTGTTGTGCATAATAATGTGGAACAGTGCATTTTCAGATTTTTATTTTTGAAATAAATACTGTTATCATTAGGAGGTTTGTTCAATAAAATTCGAATTATACCCTAATGGTTGATGACTTAAAAATTATACTGACTGTCATTTGCATTGACTAATTATGAAAACCAGAGAAAGATATAATTTGCATAATAATTTGGAACGCGGTGTAATAAGATCTGTTAAAGAAACACTCCACTTTTTTTGGAAATAGGCTCATTCCATCACCTTGAAAAAGTCTTACCGGACATCTTACATTCAAATCGATATTTGCACTGCCGCTGACAGAGAGAGTCTTCATGTTAAGGTGAGAACGGCTTCACAAACAGTCTTTTTAAATACCCAGTAAGTCATAATTGCTTCTTGACATTTTTTTGTTTATATTTGACAATTTCACTCCCTTCTCCTGTATTTCAAGAACATAAGCATATTTTTCTGGTGCTGCAATCACCAGTTCAGCGATTAGGGCACTTTGCACTATAGTGTTCCAGTCCACTCCATACTTCCTAAAGGCATCTGCCATGTTGCTTCATCTGCTCAGTGGTAGTTCTGGGGGATGGGGCCAGTGCCCCTGCGTCAGCACACTTGGCCACTCTACTGGCCCCCCTACATCTGGAATCATTTTTGGTAACAGCCACTAGGTGGCACTTCAGTAGTGCAGCCGCCATTCTGCTGTGAAAAATCCAACTGGACAACTGCACAGAAGCAGACAGAATGACAACGAAAGAGAAGTCAAAGTGGAAATAAAAACGCAATGACTTCAGGGAAGTAGTGTGTGACACGAAAAAGTGCAAAAAGTCACTCTATATTGTCAGGTTTATTTTACGGATCAGAATCCATCACATCTTACGTACCCAAAATGGACAAATCTCACAGCCAATTCAGAAGCGCAATAGACAATTTCCCAAATTAACTCATCAGTAAATGTTATGACCACTACAGTAAAAGTCATGAAAATTATGAAGTATGATTTATGTTATCAATTGTGGAAACCACTAAATTATACATTTGAGGCTGCTGTATTTTTATTTTATGTTTCATTTAATTTACTATTACAGGTCTAAAATATATATTGCATTTATACGTTATATTGTACATTTAAATCCCATGGAGCACACTAAAAATATGATGATCTTACAGAACATGATGTTTATAATGCAAGAGAGCAAAGATTTTGCGAAAAATAAATGGAAGGCAAAGTCTGTTTTTGATAATGAACGTTATTCTGTGTTGTCATAATTTTTTATTGTAATAATAAAGGTTAGGGTACGAACAAAAATCCTTTCAATAACAAAAAAGTTATGGTTTAATAGTCAACATAAGTAAATAATACAAAAAAAGATATCAACGGAAAGGAGTAAAATAAATATTAAAAATGTTGTTGTGATTCAGGTTGTGTATTTTAGGTTTAATATACGTGATATTTGCCGTAGCAGCAGAAAGAAAATAGTCAGCTGCCAAGTGGCTTTCAGTCAAAAATGGCGGGCGCCGCTGTTGCAATGGAACATTCTATTGACTTTGACTTCTTGTCAGTATAAGTTCTTTGTGTCACAGAACGGTCAGGCTCTCCCTCCTGCCAATTATCACGATCCGCCTCACCTGAATACTAGGTTCACGCACCTGCATCCTATTACCTCATCATCTAACACCACATAAAAGCCATCTCTTCACTACCACGGTTGTGTGATCTCGTTAATGCAACGTGGACTACTATCTACACATTCTAAGTACTATCTTTCTACTCCTTACCTGCATTGTACTTACCCGCTGTTTTCTCTGCATTGTATCTCAGTCGCCAGATCCCTCCAAAGCTGTGGTCGACTACTCCGCTCCTTCCACTCGTCTCATCTTTGCTGTAACGAACGGAGACAAGTTTAGTATTTCTCCTATCAACCTGTCTGGCCTGGAATCCGAATTCTACCTGGTCTGCCCTGCTTCTTCCAGTCCATTCACAACGCTATAAATAAACTCTTTGTGTCAACACTTACCTCCGTGTCCGAAGCCGTGTGTTCATGACACTTTGCCTCAAACAAGCATTTTTGGGTGCAATACACAGTTTGTTCTGCAGGTGACAGTAATGATGCTTGTGTGTCAAAAGGTAAAGATTACGCAAGCAAGACCAAAAACAATGTCGAGTCTATGGCTGTATCTGAAATCGCTCCCTATACCTATAGGGCACTATTTGAGGTGACAGCCATTTTAAGTGGTGTTCAAAACCACAGTGGACGATATTGAGTGCACTCATTCAATCCCACAATGCACCGCAAAAACGAGTGTACAATTGATGTACACTTAATGGCTAGAGATAACCCATAATGCACTGTGAGAGTTGCACCGCACGCCGATTGAATTCCCGAGTCTTGCCAAAAGATGGTGCCCGCAGCTGAATCATCCATCCATTCATTTTACAACGCGCTGGTTCATGGCTTAATACAGCATACAGCAAAGGTACAAATTTGTTGTAAATTGATTATTCAATTTGTTTAACTACAGATCTGGCCATTAAAAATGCGTCTATTTTCACGCGGCAGCCTGCAATTCGGCACGCGTGGGCACGCGTCCTACCACAGCGACTTTTTTTGATTTTTTTTACAACGTTGTTGCACTTCATATAATATCCACCAGGTGGCGCAAGGAACAACATTCTGTAGCCAAACACCATGGCCAGCTCTAGGGGGCGTTGGTCACAAATACCAGTACAATAGTTCAATGATTCCTCTTTCCTGAAATTATGGTTCAAACCAATAGCAAAAAGTTAGCCTATTCATAAGCAGGTGCAGTTGTATTGCTATTTTGTTTTCTTTCTTTGTTTTCCTGACGAACATTTATTAGACTGCATCGGAAATAGAAATGTTAATTTCAGTTATTTTATTTTTCCAACCGACAACTGACGTAAACCGCTAAATTCGTTTTCAGGGATTAATTATACACAAGCAAGAAGCAGCATAAACATCAGAACCTCACGCGCAGAGCTTATGCAGAGAGAAAAACCCAATAAACCTATATATAATAATAAATAAAATAGGCCCATATAAGAAATATATGTTTTTCTTTTCTGAATGAATAATAATTTAACAAATTAATAAGTAGCAAGCCTGTATGCAGAATTTTAGGCAATTTCTGTGATGCGCCCTTAAACCAGCATCTTGTTTCCATTTTTTTTACAAATAGCCTACACATCTGTTTTTTTTTTTTATTGTGATTGTACACAAATAACAGAAAATGTAAAGTTTTGAGCAAGTATTGTAAGCTGTATCCACTTTATTAAGGGGAAAAAAATCAAGTGATCCTGACGGCGCCGCGGGCAGTTAAATAACTCGACAACTTTCACCTTCACAATAAAATACATTATATATTTCAGCGTTTTAAAGCAACATCAAATTAAGAAATGCATGTTTAAGAGGTAGTTCGTCTTTACTTTTTCTAAGATACACAATTTTAGATACACTGACAATTAATTTGAGTAGAGACAAATAGAAATGGGGAGGATAAATATAAACTACAGTATTTTTGCGATTTTGGTGCTTAGAAATGTATTCTAAGTGGGCAGCGGGCGAATAATATATAGCGGGAGCGGGTGGATGCGGAATAAAACCTCGTGGAAGCGGGACTGGAAAAGCACTTTGTTATATCCTACAGGGAGTGCAGAATTATTAGGCAAGTTGATATTCTTGTCATATTTTTTTCCCAAGCACATTTGAATAATTCCAAACCACATCAATCTTAATAACTACTATTAATTTTGTAATTAATTATTTATAATTGATATATAATTGTCCATGAAGGCTGGAAGTGAAAAACTCCTTATTTTCAGGTGTGCAGAATTATTAGGCACATTTTCTTTTACAGATAAAATGAGCCAAAAAAGAGATTTACCTCAGACTGAAAAGTCAAAAACTATTAAATGCCCATGAGAAGGATGCAATACTAATGCAATACTGCAATTTGCAAAGTTAAGGCATGACCACCGGACAGAAAAACGCTTGTTGCATCTGCATTGTCAGAACAAACAGGTGGAGGAGAAAAGATGCATGTTAATTGCAAAAAAAGTAAGAATTAATGTTAAGAATCAGATATGAAATCATCAGGAACCATTTAGTGTCCAGCGCCACCGTTTTCCAGAACTGCAACCTACCTTGAGTCTCCAGAAGTGCAATGTGTCAGGTTCTCAGAGACTTTGCTTGGGCAAAAAATCCTAAAAAATGACCCTCAATTAATAAAAATAACATTCTGAAGTATTGTCAAATTCATAGAGATGGTTTTTTTCTAGGCTTTATAGACAGATGAGTTGAGAGTGACTCTTGAAGGACCAGCACCACATCCTCTTGTAGCACTCTTTCAAGTTTATCCTCCAGAATCTGGCAGTAAGTTTTAAGAGTTTATTTTGGTCCCTCTCTGCAGGACAGACATTTCAGGATAGGAGATGGACTAAAACTGAAGTCCCAAAACTTACTGCCAGATTCTGGAGGATAAACTTGAAAGAGTGCTACAAGAGGATGTGGTGCTGGTCCTTCAAGAGTCACTCTCAACTCATCTGTCTATAAAGCCTAGAAAAAAAACATCTCTATGTATTTGACAATACTTCAGAATGTTATTCTTATTAATTGAGGGTCATTTTTTAGGATTTTTTGCCCAAGCAAAGTCTCTGAGAACCTGACACATTGCACTTCTGGAGACTCAAGGTAGGTTGCAGTTCTGGAAAACGGTGGCGCTGGACACTAAATGGTTCCTGATGATTTCATATCTGATTCTTAACATTAATTCTTACTTTTTTTGCAATTAACATGCATCTTTTCTCCTCCACCTGTTTGTTCTGACAATGCAGATGCAACAAGCGTTTTTCTGTCCGGTGGTCATGCCTTAACTTTGCAAATTGCAGTATTGCATTAGTATTGCATCCTTCTCATGGGCATTTAATAGTTTTTGACTTTTCAGTCTGAGGTAAATCTCTTTTTTGGCTCATTTTATCTGTAAAAGAAAATGTGCCTAATAATTCTGCACACCTGAAAATAAGGAGTTTTTCACTTCCAGCCTTCATGGACAATTATATATCAATTATAAATAATTAAATACAAAATGAATAGTAGTTATTAAGATTGATGTGGTTTGGAATTATTCAAATGTGCTTGGGAAAAAATTATGACAAGAATATCAACTTGCCTAATAATTCTGCACTCCCTGTATAGAGTATAGACTATTTAGATACTTCATCATCAAGCAAAAATTTATTCATAAGCAGGAGCAGTTTTATTATTATTTTCTTTTCTTTTTTTCCTGATGAACTTTTATTAGACTGCATTGAAAATAGAAATGTTAATTTCTGTTTTTTTTTTTTCAACGACAACCGACGCGTTTAGTTATTAGCCTATTAACGACCAGATTGTGTTAAATTACATTTAAATTTAAATTGAAACGTGGCTGTGTCACATTAATAACAGCTAAATTCGTTTTGAGGGGTTAATTGTACACAAGCAAAAAGCAGCAGAAACATCAGAGAAACGCGCAGAGCTAATGCACAGAGAAAACCCCAAAAAAGCTGTATGTAAAATAAATAAAAATGCCCATATGCGAAATATAATTTTCTTAATGAATAATAATTTAACAAAACGAAATAAAATAAAATTAATAAGTAGCAAGCCTATATGCAGAATTGTAGGCAATTTCTGTGATGCGCCCTTAAACTAGCATCTCGTTTCCATTTTTTTTTTAACAAATAGCATACACATCTGTTTTTTCATTGTGATTGTACACAAATAACAGAAATATGTAGTTTTGAGCAATCCCGTACTCTTGAAGGAGTATTGTAAGCTGTATCCACTTAATTAAAGGGGGAAAAAAGTGATCCTGACGGCGCTGCGGGCAGTTGAATAACTCGACAACTTTCACCTTCAGAATAAAATACATTAGGCTATATATTTCAGCGTTTTAAAGCAACATCAAATTAAGATATGCATGTTTAAGAGGTAGTTCGTCTTTTTCTTTTTCTAAGATACACAATTTTAGATACACTGACAATTAATTTGAGTAGAGAGAAATAGAAATGGAGAGGATAAATATAAACTACAGTTTTTATAGAGTTAAAAATTAATTAATTTATTTATTTATTATTATTATTATTATTATTATTTTGATTTGTTTTTGCGATTTTGGTGCTTAGAAATTTATTCTAAGCAGGCAGCGGGCAAATAATATAGTTAATATAGCGGGAGCGGGTGGATGCGGAATAAAACCTCGTCGAATCGGGACTGGAAAAGCACTTTGTTATATCCTATAGACTATACTTCATCATCAAGCATGGGCGTCGGGAGCAAAATAAATGTAAAAATGTAAAAACAGAAAAAAATACTTTAGTATATGCCATTTTCTGTAGTCTGGTGCCTTTTATTTAATGTTTTTACACAATGCAAATAGGCCATATTTACAAATATTACAAAAGACGGCTATTGCGCAACAGTTTCAGTGGCGTTAGTGATAATACGAGTAACATCGTTTTTGACGCGGGAGACCCGAGTTCGCGTCCGCCTTTTGGTGAAATCATTTTCGAAATCGTCTCCCATTTCACTTATATCATATCGGAAAGGCATTTGTTTATTTGTAAATTAATGAAATAATTGAAAAGTTGAAATAAAGTATCACTAGGGTTAGGTCACCTAACTTACGTGTATCTGAGCACTATACTGTACTTTTAGGAGTGTTAATAATTAATTTTATTATTATTATTATTATTATTATTGTCTTTAGATTTGTTCTTACATTTTTGATGCTGTACATTAAGATGGCGCACTGCCCATGCAGTTTTTTTTCTTCTTAAAACTAATTGAAGTGAAAGGGAAGAAACCCATGTAGATTTGGCCTAATGTCCATGTAAATACTATAGCCTAGTATTATATCCTAATATAGAAAATAATTTAGACAAATAAACAGAAGGCTCACTTTTCAAAACAATAAAGCTTATATGACTGACAACGAATACAGTTGTTAAGTATCAAAAGTGCTCCAGTGAGTTATGCAATTTTTCCCCACCTTTTTTCTTTTTCTTTTTTTTAAAGTGGAAAAGTAGTTCTTCTATTTCGGAGAAGTTCGTTAAGTCTGTCTCTTAACAGCTTCCAGTCACGAACTGCGGGTTGAATCTCCGACCAACGATCAGTACAAGTTTTTTTTTTTTTTTTTTTTTTTTTAATTCCTCTTTAAACAGCTCCGATTTACATCATTTTAGCCTGGAACTAGGCTTAAGTCTGTTCTGGGAAACCAAAGGGAAGTGTTTTTTTTTTTTAATGAGGCATCAGCGTTAAGCGGCATGCAGTATAAAGAGCGAAATGTTTATGAATGGCAGAGTGGGGGTGGGGTGGGGTGTTGAATGCTGTCTGTTGCCTTGTTGTAATCAACATTTGGAGACTATTTTGGGGGTGCTGGGGGCGGATTCCGACTGCATTCAGTTGCATTTCGAATTCAGCATTCAAATGCATGCCAGGGAGAAGGGGAAAGCTTTCCTCACTCGCTCCACTTTTTTCAAAACATTAGTGTCCACGGCCCTGACACCAGTGATGCGCGGGTCAGTGAATAAACAACCCGAACCCGACCGACGTTTTCAACTAACCCGCCGCAACTCGGACCGCCGAATAAAAAAATAAAATATTGTACCCGACCCGCCTCCTGACCCGTATGTTTAATATTAGAGTGATTATGCTGTGGAGATGCGGTCTGAAATATCCCGACATCTGAAATCCATTGGTGTACAAGCTACTTTAAAATAAAATAATGTGTCCTGTTGTAAAGTCGTTGCCGTATTGTTGTGTACGAAGTTCAGATGTTATTATTTTAAGAAATGTATATTTAGGCTATATGTTTTAGGATTCTCCTTATTTTTGTTTTAGACATCCATCAATTACGGTGAATAAAAAAATGCCACGCTGGTGGAAATAAGACTTTCGCTTCTACTTTTGAGACCGGTGTTCGGACGTTTTTCTAAAAAAAAAAAAAACTAAAAAAAAACTGTCATTTATGGTCATAAAAACAGAAGCTGAACATAATTCAAAACTGTAAAGTATTTGCTGAATAAAGAAAACATGAAGGATGCCGCTTAATATTTGGCTTTTACGTGAACTTTAAAGCTTATCCCTCATTCCATTTGTTTTCTTTGTTTTGTAATTTTATATTATTTTCGTGAAATGTATTTTTGCTCAACATGCATTTCTCGTGGCCACGAGTTTAATGAATAAACAAACCTGCGTGACATTAGTAACCCAGAATTATTTGAGATATTTTATTTTGAGTTAAGAAATTATTATATTAATTGTTATAGAAATTAATACAATATTAAATAATTATATAGGCGATGCTGTATATACTAATGCTGTCTGTGCGCAATGTAGACAGCTTTCACAAGTGTTTACATGTATTACATGTAGGCCTACTTCAAATTAAATAGCCCTGCAAGAAACATTTCATGCATCCCACAATCTTGTCCATTGACTGACCTTCTTTTTTTCCGTAATATTTGTATTATTCGTTTATGTTCGTTATTTTTTCCTTCATTTTGATCTCGTTACATAACATTCTGAATGTAAATGATACTGTAAAGGTTCTATGACTGGGGTTTTTACTGGAATGCAGTTTAAAGGTTAAATTTAACATATATTGTATTTTATTTAGTCTAATTAATAGACAAATAATTGAAGAGTGAATCATTCACGTAGTTTCATTTGGAAATAATTTATCGTCACACAGTAAAATAGGCCTACATTCCTTCTATTAACTAATAGTCTTTTCTTCGTATTTGTCTTAATATTATTATCATTATCATTAGTATTAGTATTACTAATATTATTTTTATTAGCCTGTTATTTTTGTATATATTTTTATTTCCGTGCGTTTCCACCCCTTAATTTGGCTCTCTTTAACGTTCATGTAAATGATTCTGTAAATGCTTGACATATGCTATATGACTGATTTTTACTGGAATGTAGTTTAAAGGTTGAATTGAACATATTTTATTTTGTTTCGTCTAATTAATAGACTAGACTATATAAATACTAAACTGTTTACTGAGAAATGAATCATCACGCAGTTTCATTTGTAAATGAAAACATGCTCATTTATCGTCACACACGGGGATAAATACAATCAAAAAGTCAAAACGTTATTGGCATAATTGTCAGGCGTTAAAAATAAATAGCCCTAACCAGGTATTGAAATAATAATAACCTATAATAATAATAAATAATAAGTGATTTAGAGCTATCTACTTTTTTCTTTATTGTGAATCGCTTAACCTAAATAACTTTCTGTATATGCTATTTGGCATTTATTTAGCAAATATTGTGAACGACAATTATGCCAATAAAGTTTTGACTTTATGATTGTATTAATGCCCGTGTGTGACCATAAACGATTTACAAATGGAACGTGAATGATTCACTCGACAATGAAACACTATAAAGGTTATAATTAGACTAAAAATGAATATATATATATATATATATATATAT
>NC_133361.1:103411332-103461362 GCF_049309525.1 Garra rufa
GGGAGAGGGACGCCGCTCGCCTCTCAGGGTCCTGCGACGGAAGACCCTCGCAGGCGAGCTTCGAAGCGTCCCTGATGCGAGCACCCCCGGAGGTGGAGAGAGCTACTCTGTCGGCACTCCCGCTGGAAGCGGGACTTAGCCGGTCATTTGAAATCACAGAAAGACCCAGCTTTCTCACCTCTGGGGCCCCGGCCCCGAGTTTCCTTCCTGAGCAGCACTTCCACTCCTCGGAACCAGACTCGGGACCGGATGTCGCCAGCGCGGGAACCAGGGAAGTAGGTAAGCACTGCTTAGCGCAGTTAGACACTTCTCCAGGACGTTTATCCTTCTGGGTTTTGTCTCCTTCCCTGTCTTTCCCCAGGCTGCCCCACCACGGTCACGCCGGTCAACGTTCCCTTGATACCACTACACTGGTTGATACGGACGGTACGGCCCGGCTCCAGGCGTCCGCCCAGACTCACAGGTACCCCTTACATTCTTTATTCGGAAACAGGCGTGCCTCTGTTCTGCCTGCGGAGGTCGCGTTCCTACTGGCGAAGGACGCGATCCAGCCTGTCTCTCCGGCCGGGACGAGGTCGGGGTTTGATAAGAGTCCTGACTTCACGTGTCCAGTTAGAGTGGTGGGTTAACATCCGCCCTGGATGGAGCTCTGTTCCGATCCCTTCTTAGGCTGTCGGCACACATGCTCACGACGACGCACATACAAGTATGTTTCCGTCTCCAGGGCTGGGTTGCAGCCATCTGCCTGAAGGGCACCCGCTGTCGCGTCTCGATCTTTCCCCGGTGCACACCCCTCCGGCGGTCTGCCCCGGGGGTCGAGCGCTCAGCGCGAGGTGCTTCCACTTGGCTAGTCCCTCTCCTTCCTGCCTTCTTTAGGCCATAGGAGCTCCCCTGTCCCCTCTTCGGCAGACAGGTACTCGCGTCTTCAACCGTCTCTTCGACTGGTGCTTACCAGCCCACTCGTGAGTTCCGTTGTGCGAATACAGGGACCTGGTGCCTCGGCACCCCCGCCATCTGGTCCTTCAGGCCAACCGAGGGAATCCCTTTCCTCGGTCGGGAGCCCGACTCGGTCCACAAGACGGCCCGCCTTGCTACCAAGAGCGCGCAGTTGGTGCTGTAGTCTCTGAGCTAATCAGGAACTATTCAGCGGTCCCCTCAAATCAGAGGCTCCTGGGGCACATGTCAGCTCTAGCCGCTTGCCGTTAAGCTGTTTCATGTGAGACCGCTGCAGCACGATCGAGTCCTATGATGGGCATGGCATCTCGGCTCTCTCCGGACTGGCGTTTTCCCGCAGTATTGCCGACAAGTCAGCCCGTGGCTTACCACGGGTTGGGTTGCCATGTACAACAGAGGCTTACAGCTCCTCCCATCTGCTCCCATGGAGTCCAACGTGGCAGATTTTGCTACTTGCCATTCATTTAAAGCAGGGAAACTCAACCGTGCAGCCCCCGGTTCCCACGGCAGTCCACCCACCTGCAGAATGGCGACTCCACCCCGTGACGCAGCTAGTTGGAGTTATATCGGCAGGCCCAGCCACATCCGCTCGCCCTCCCGATTCCTCCCATTGCCAGAGTAACTCTGGCACATAGCTGACCTCCGGGGCCCAAGTACGCCCTTCCCCAGTGAGCCTCCTTGCGCAGACTCTGCGCGAGTCCAGGGAGGACGAGGAGTAAGTCTGGAGGTTGCGCTGCAAGGACGGCCCACCCGGACTTAGGTCTTAGTAACCTTCCCCTCGCGGCAGTCCCTCCCTGTAAGGGCACGGCTTGACACCATAGATCTCTCCGGCCTTCCTCAGGCCGTGATACAAACTATCACTCGGTACTGGGCTCCCTTGGCAAAGGCTGGCTCACGCACTGAGATGAGGTCTATCGCTGGCATTCCTCTCGCTGAGAGGCACAGAGATACACGATTGCAGTAGTGCTTCCTTTCCTGCAGGAGAGTTGGAGCGCAGGCTGTCCCCTCGACTCTCGGAATATATGCCGCCGCTTAGCCGCATATCACATGCAGTAGATGAAGCAAAATAGGTAAGCACCCACTGGTCGTGAGGTCCCTCAGAGGTGCCAGACCGCGCCTCATACCCTCTTGGGACCCCCCCGTCGCCCTTCGGGGCCGCGGGGCGCTTCATTTGAGCCCCTGGCCTCAGTCGAGCTAGAATTCCTGTCATTTAGACAGCGCTCCTGATTGCCCTGGCCTCCATCAAGAGGGTAAGGAGACCTACAAACTTCTCTGTAGGGAAGCTTCCCCGTCGCCTTCTCAGGCCGCGGGGCGCTCCCTTGGAGCCTCGGGCCTCAGTCGAGCGAGAAAAACGCTCCTGACTGCCCTGGCTCCCATTGAACGAGCAAAGGTTCCCCAGAGGTGCTCAGTGGGCCTCAGTCGAGTCCTGTCATTAAGACAGCGCTCCTGACTGCCCCGGCTCCTATTAAGAGGGTTGGAGACCTACAAGCTTTCCTTGCCAGCAAAGTGTGTCAAGAAGTTCGGGCCCGGCGACTCTCACGTTACTACCTGAGACCCCGGCCCGGCTATTGTGCCCAAGGTTCCCCACCACGCTTTTCCGCGGTCAGGTGGTGAACCTGCAAGCTCTGCCCTGGAGGAGGCAGACCCAGCCTTGCGATGTTGTGTCTATGTGAAAATGAATTCGCTTGGCACTTCAGACGCACCTAGCAGCTTATCTGCTTGGGGTTCAGCAGAAAGGGAATGCTGTCCCCAAACTGAGGTGGCTCATTGGGTGGTAGATGCCTCTCCCTCTCTTATCTATATCTGGGAGAGCCATGCCCCTTAGGTGTTCATGCCCACTCCATTAAGAGTGCTGCTTCATCCTATGCGTTGGCTCATGGCGCCTCACTAGCAGATATCTATAGAGCTGCGGGCTGGGCGACACCTAATACCTTCGCTAGGTTCTTCAACCTCCGCGCAGAGGCCGTTCCTCCCGTGTCTTAACATAAGACTTCAGGCGAGCGGGGGGACGGCTGGTGTCGGCTTGCTGCGCCATTCCCACGTGGATCCGTGCGCTATCTCCCAGAATGTTCCCTCCGGCGAACCTGGGTCCTCCATGCCCCGCAGTCAGGGCTAGATGCGGAGTAGTCCTTGGCTGTGATCCTGCCTGGGTCTCCTTCGCCCCGCAGGTTGTGGCTATACTTTTCAATATTTTCCAGCGGAGGAGACCGCTGTTTCCCTCGTGTATCCCTAAGAAATCTTATGGATATATTGAATTATTCTCATTTCCACATGCACAAATTGCATGTGCTCCGCCCCCCCAACCCATGCTTCAGTACATCTGGCATCCCTGCAGGCCCCCTTATAAAAAGGGGGCCTCGGGGCGTTGGGAAGGTTACGTTCAATGACCGCCTGCGGACACGTCTGGGAAGACCTGCCGGCACGTGGCGTTGTGCGTAACGCGGCGTCAGGGTCGTGGCCTTTTCCATGGGTCTAGTTCCCAATGTAACGTCGAAGTGATTCGACTGAAGGGGTAACGTCTAGGTTACGAAGGTAACCCTCGTTCCCCGAAGGAGGGAACGGAGACGTTACATTCCCCTGCCACGCCCCTGGCGTCGCGCTGACGCTGGGCTCTCCCGGCTCTTCAGCAAAAGCCTGACTGAGTGGTGCGCGCAGCCATCTTATATACCCGTATGTACGGGGGCGTGGCCGGCGCGCACGTCCACTCGCCAATTTTCAATTGGCCTTTTTAATAAGGCTCAGAGGTGATCGGTCTCTCAAGCGAGATCCCAATGTAACGTCTCCGTTCCCTCCTTCGGGGAACGAGGGTTACCTTCGTAACCTAGACGTTTTCATATATAAAATCAGGAATTTTTATTCTTGTCATCTTAATTTATTAAATCTCTTAGGGTATAAAAAGGATTTGCACATATTTTATTACAACTATTATAATCTGCCAACTATAGCACAGCCAGTGTGAGAATTAAACAAATTAAACAAATAATAATAATACATAGGTTAGTCTATTCAATACACTTTGCCCTCGTTGTTTAAATAAAGTTTAAATACGCTATCTACTGATTTAAAATCACATAATAATTTGTCTAATGAAATATCTATTTAAGTATCTATTTTTTTTATCATTAACTCGGCATTAGGCCTACAGTTTAAATTACATTAAATAAAAGATTATTATATGCGTGTTAAAAGTATTTAAAGGTTGTATCAGCGATTTCTAGCCTAAAACATAAAGTGTCAAATTCAGCTGACCTTTCATCACGATCCGCTCGCTGCCTGCCCCATAAACTGTCTGTGAAAAAACCGCGTCTCTCTGGTCAGCCTAGGGTCCGAGATATGCCAAAAAAACAATCGGCACTACCAATCTTTCCACACAAAAACAAACAGTGTTCCAACCAATCAGCGTCAGGGATTTGGTGTTGTGGATTTTCGCCCCGCCTCCCTCACATCCCTGCACCAGTAGGAAAGTCCACAACACCAAACCCCTGACGCTGATTGGTTGGAGCACTGTTTGGTTATCTGTGGTGTGTTGATAGCGCCGATTGTTTTTTTGGCATATCTCGGACCCTAGGCTGACCAGAGAGACGCGGTTTTTTCACAGACAATTTATGGGTCAGGCAGCGAGCGGATCGTGATGAAAGGTCAGCTGAATTTGACACTTTATGTTTTAGCCTAGAAATCGCTGATACAACCTTTAATTCCGCGCATGCGTCGAACATCAACTACGTATTTGATTGATCAACGTCATCGCGTCATCGCGCTACAGGCTGGCGCTGCAGTCGTCACTCGTCACTTCACTTGCCGCCTTCCTAACGGTTTTTTCTGCCTTCACAGTGGAATTCTCCTGACTCTGAGGTGAGTTTTAACTGTAAATTGAGTATTATCTTTTACAGTAAATATTTGCCATAGTGTGTGTGTTCTGCTATTATTATATTTCAGTACCTATTGTTTTTTTTGTTAATCCAGACCATGTTTTTGCCGAGTGATAACGTTAGGTTGTCAATTAACTAACTTTAGTTAGCTTAAATAGGCTAAATATTGTCCTTTTCACCCCGTTTACCATATTATGTATGTTACCATGTGAGATTTTCACAGTAAACTGCTAAAGTCTAAGGGAAAAAAGTTCTTAAGTTATAACTAACGTTAGGCCTGCGTTTGTCTAACGGCTCTGCTCTGAGCAAATTTTGATCATGGACGATTAAAATGGCTCCACGATCTGCTTTTAAAGAAATATCCTAGTCGTGCTACAGTGCATTCGGTTGGTTATGTGATATGTCTATAGTGAAAGAGCGAATTTGAGGGAACACTACTATCCTAATCTCAGTTCAGTGAGAGTAGGGAACGAGTATTGCGTATCTACACACAGTGGGGAAACTCCTTTTACTGAAGCCTATAATGTAAAACGCATTTTGCAGCTGCACAGCTAGCAACAGTGAGTGTCTGTCTCACTCATTGGCTGTGCTGCGGGCGCCTCTGATGTGTGCGCCAATGAGATAGCATCATGCCAGAGCCGTTGAAAAACATCTCGCCATTAGACGTCAGAGCCCGCCAAGGGGGCGTGGCCTTAGTCTCCGAAAAACGCCATTTTAGCAGAAAACATTTGAGAGAAAACTGGATGTGTGGCTGTAGATAGAGCATACAGGTCTTCAAATGACAGCATCCTAATTATTTAACATGCTGCCACTTGTCCTTAAATGGAAAATGTCATTATTTACTCACTGTAATGTTGTTTCAAACCTGTATTCATTTCTTTATTGTGCAGAACACAAAATAAGATATTTTGAAGAATGTGGGTAACAAAACAGTTGCTGGTCCCCATTGACTTCCAATGTAGAAAAAACCCATATTAGTCACTGTGGACCAGCAGCTGTCTGGTTACCCACATTCTTCAAAATATCTTTTTTCAACAGAAGAAAATCATTAGGGTTTAAAACAACTTGAGAGAGTAAATGATAACATATTTTTTGGGGTAACAGTTAACTATCCCTAATATAACAAAACACAAAGAGAAAATCACCCACTGCTCATGACTAAGAACTTTAACACAGTAGCTTTATTAAGAATCATTGTATAATTTATACATTGAAGTCTAGTGTTTTATTGTTATATTTGTATTATTGTTATATAACATTTTGTACTTGAATGCTACTGTTAAATACACCTAAGTTAGCTGAAAAAAATAAAGCACTGTTGATTACATTTGTATAATGTGTAGTCAGGGTTTTATAATTATAGAGGTCCCAAATTTGAGGTTTTTGGAGGGTTTTTAAAACATTTGAAGGCCAAAAAATGGATAAGAAATAGCTTCAAAACCATGTCAGTGTTTTGTCAATATCTGCTCTCTCATCTCCACCACTCTTTACAAGAATCGTGTATTTGACAGTTTAAAAAACAACAAAAAATATGAACGAAGTTACTCACAATGACAGCCAGTGTCTGTGTTTGTGCTTCAGATAAGTGCACTCAGAAAATGATCTATTAGAAGTTTAAACATATAGCTTTAAAACAAGATAATATATAAATATATAATATATAAACTTATAAACGTTGTGATATCTTTATTTTAGCCCTTATAAATTGCTAAAAAAAAAAAAAACAGGCAGTGCTGTTATTAGTTTATTTTCATTTTAAAATGGAAAAATTAGACAAAAGTTTATGCGACCAGTTTGCCTGATTATTTTAACACTTATGTTGACAGCATATTTGACTCGGCAAGGGAATGTCTGTCCAAGAAAGTGAAAGTCCTATATATTTTATCACAGGTTACGAGGACATGGCTTCCAGGACTTATTGGACTAAGCGCCGACACACATTAAGAATCCTGAATTCTTTTGATTCATCATCTTCAGTTCAGGAGATTAATGGGGGTGAAAGTTTGGGAGAAGTTGATCCTGAATCCAATCTGGATGTCAATGATGAGGAAGATGATATTTTCATGGATTGCCTAAATTCATTTGATGACTGTGGCAACAGTAGTGATGTGATTGATGCAGTTGAAGATGGTGATACAGACTGTGGTGATGAGAGTGATACAGTGGAAGATGTTGACAGTAGTGATGAGGGTGAAACAGTGGAAGATGAATGTGCAAAACTATCAAAGGTGCTGTGTGAGTGGGCTCTGAGGAATGATGTGCCAGAGAACACCCTCTCAGATCTACATTGTGCACTACAGGAGTTCCATCCAAATTTACCAAAGCAAGCTCGCACCCTGCTACAAACCGCAAAAATAGCAGCCAATGTTAAAAACATCAAAGGAGGTGAATATATACATTTTGGCATTCTCACTTACCTGCGGACAATTTCAACTCTGTTAGCAACACTATTGGGCTCCAAATTAATATTGATGGGTTGCCCTTGTACAAGAGCTCTGCTTTGCAGTTGTGGCCAATTTTGGGCAAAGTGTAATTTGCAGAGGAACCTTTTGTTATTGGAATTTTTGTGGCAATAGCAAGCCTCTGGATTTGGAGCAGTATTTGTCTGACTTTGTGCAGGAGGTAGCTAGCCTTGAGTGAGGCTTTGAGGTAGCAGGAAAGAACTTTACTTTAAAGATTGACTGCTTCATTTGCGATGCTCCTGCAAGATCGTTTATTAAAAACATTAAGGGACACAATGGGTACTTTGGATGTGAGCGCTGCAATCAAGAAGGAGTCTATGTTAAGAACCACATGACTTTCCCAGAGAAGATGGCTACACTCCGCACAGATGATCAGTTCTCTAGACAGCAGGATGAGGATCACCACAGGGGCAACTCTCCCCTTGCACGGATTAACATTGGCATGGTTACAATGTTCATTCTGGACTACATGCACCTTGTTTGCCTTGGAGTGACTCGAAAATTGATACGTTTTTGGATGAAGGGGGATTTTTCTTGTAGGTTGGGCTCTCATGCAGTGATGGCTATCTCTGCGAGATTGCAGCAGCTAAGGCAGTATATGCCAATTGAGTTTCAGAGAAAGCCAAGAAGATTAGCAGACATTGACCGGTGGAAAGCCACTGAATTCCGCCAGTTCTTACTTTATACGGGCCCAATAGTTTTACAAGACATCCTTTCCTCTTCCCACTACAGAAATTTCATGAATCTCTCAATTGCCATGTACTTGATGCTCTGTCCTGCCTTGTGTAATTATTACTGTGACTACGCTGATGCTCTCATGAAACATTTCTTAAGCGAATTTGAGCTGTTGTATGGTGCTGATGAATTGGTGTATAATGTGCACAGTTTGACTCATTTGGCTGATGATGTTAGGAGGTATGGAGCTTTAGATGGAGTGTCAGCTTTTCCATTCGAAAACTATATGAGGAAATTGAAAAAAGCTTCCCGGAAACCACAGTTTGTTCTTAAACAAATATTTAACCAAATTACACTTGAAAGGACATTTATTACATCAAAAAAAATAAAGCAGAAAGACAGCAAGACACCTTTGCTGAAAATGAAACACTCATGTGGTCCATCAATACCTAACCTACCTCACTGCACCCAGTATAAAAAGGCAATCTTTCAACAGTTCTGCGTTGCCACAACTACTGGAGACAACTGCGTGATGGTTCAAGGGAATTTGGGACTGGTTCAAAACATACTATGTGATGAAAAGACCAACACAAAGTACATAATTTTCAAGAGGTTTTCAAAGCTAGATTCCCTTTACTCCAGTCCTCTAGATTCAAAAGACATTGGTGTTTATAAAGCAAGTCAACTAGAAAGTACAGACCAAATAAACTACCTGTCAGATATAACAAGAAAATATGTTTTGATCCACACAGACAACGACTGGGCAGCCATTCCATTTCTCCATAGCTACTGAGGTTTTTTTCTTCTTTCTTTTTTTGTATGTACATGTCTTCCACCAGCGAGCTACCGTCCACCAGCGAGCCACCTTCCACCATCGAGCCAACTTCCACCAGCAAGCCGCCTTCCACCATCGAGCCGCCTTCAACCAGCGAGCCGCCTTCCACAAGTGAGCCACCTTCCACCATCGAGCCACCTTCCACCAGCGAGCCGCCTTCCACCATCGAGCCGCCTTCAACCAGCGAGCCGCCTTCCACCATCGAGCCACCTTCAACCAGCGAGCCACCTTCCACAAGCGAGCCACCTTCCACCAGCGAGCCGCGATCCACCATCGAGCCACCTTCCACCAGCGAGCCGCCTTCCACCATCGAGCCACCTTCAACCAGCGAGCCGCCTTCCACCATCGAGCCACCTTCAACCAGCGAGCCGCCTTCCACAAGCGAGCCACCTTCCACCATCGAGCCACCTTCCACCAGCAAGCCGCCTTCCACCATCGAGCCGCCGTCAACCAGCGAGCCGCCTTCCACCAGCGAGCCGCCTTCCACCATCGAGCCACCTTCAACCAGCGAGCCGCCTTCCACCATCGAGCCGCCTTCCACCATCGAGCCACCTTCAACCAGCGAGCCACCTTCCACAAGCGAGCCACCTTCCACCAGCGAGCCGCGATCCACCATCGAGCCACCTTCCACCATCGAGCCACCTTCCACCAGCGAGCCACCTTCCACCATCGAGCCGCCTTCCACCAGTGAGTCAACTTTTACCTGAGAGCTTCCTTCCACCAGCGAGATGGCCCTGTACAACATTGTGGAGTTCCCAGATTACTCAGTAGGGATTGTGAGCAGCAAATGGCTTAATGAGGACTCCTCCATAACTCTGTGGCCACCTTATACTGACCCTGGTAAACGCAAGGCAGCTTTGTTGAAGCATGAAGTTCCTGGAGAGACTTGGAAAGCTCATACAATCTGTGTTTTGGGCACAGCAGGTAGATTTTTTTTTCTCTCCCAGAATTGTAAAAACTTAAACTGAGCATTGCATGAAAGGTGTCAAAATAAATGTCATTGGGCCTTCATCTCTTCATATTTTCCTTGTTTCTTACAGTGGATTATGAAAAGGCAAGATATAAAGCCAAAATGGCAGAAACAAATTTACTTGTAGCCAGTGAGCCTGAAGAATTAGATCGCAGTCAGCGGTCAAGACAGTAAGTGTTGTTCTATCGCCTGTACTGTCTAGTACATTTATGCAAATTAGGTTAAATATTAAACATAATTTATAGTACTGGTGCATTCATAGTTATACATGTTGTGAACAAGATCCTGAAAGCAAACTATTACTAATTCTAAAATAGTATGAGCCAGTTATTAGTGTAAGCCAGTTAATTTAGTATGAGCCAGCTGTTTATGTGTGCTAAAATGCATTCTTGGATTGTATCTCCTCATTTTGTGCAGACCTACCAAACGCTACATTGATTTTGAGCCTGAACCTGCTCCACTGAAACGGCAGAGACAGTCACAAACGGTCACAGCTGCAGTTGTACACCAGCCACCAGTTCCACCACCACCCATGGGTGGCAAACCTTCTGATCATAACTCTCTGGTTACTCTGTCTCCAAGCCACCTTCCACCAGCGAGCCACCTTCCACCAGAGAGTCCCTTTCCACCAGCGGGCTGCCTTCCACCAGTGAGCAACCTTCAACCAGCGAGTCACATTCCACCAGCGAGCCACCTTCCACCAGAGAGTCACTTTCCACCAGCGAGCCGCCTTCCACCAGCGAGTCATCTTCAACCAGTGAGTCAACTTTCACCTGAGAGCCGCCTTCCACCTGCAAGCCGTCCATCACCTGCAGCCTTCCCCCTTCCTCTGAGGCACTATCAACAGGTATTGTTTAGTAGACTGTAAAAAGGTTTACACCTCTCTAGCCTAAGAAGCAAAAGTATTTTTTACTCTTTGTGGTTACATCTTGTAAAGATTGGTTATTCATTGAGAATTGATTCTTGAAAGAAATGTTAGTATCCATTTAGGCTAGACCTTACATTACGTAATAATATTTGGATTTTGTCTGTAATGTATTGTCTGTGGATTTTATTGTTTCATTAGTTGAGACAATAAACCGATTACAATTTTCTAGGCCGATTCTGATTTCCGTTTTTTCATTGAGTTTGACCTGCTGATACCAATTTTAACTGATTCCGATTTCATTTTACCTAATCACTTTACAGCACACACAAATATTTATTTTCAATCTTTTATTTAATAGAATATTTTGCATAGAACTTAGAATATTTTTAACAGATAATCGCTATAATGCATACTTAAACTGAATGATTTAAAATAAGCTTAAATGTATAAATCTTCCATAAATATTTCATTATTCATTTTATTTTCTGACATGCTCCAATTTTTTGTTGTTTTCACGTTCAGACTGCAGGCCTTAATGCTCAATTCTGACGTATTGCCAGATCCGATTTCTGTTTTTTTTTTTTGACTGACTGACTGTTCACATTATTTTTTAAATGTGTCCCGCATGCACAAAAGGGTAATATGACGTAAATAGTATGGCTGGGTATTGACACAAGTTTCACAATTCAATTCAATTTCGATTCACAAGCTTGTGATTCGATTTCGTTTCGATTCAATATCGATTATTTTGTATATCAGGTACATGCATCAGGGTTTCCGCGGGGTCTTAAAAAGTCTAAAATTTAAAAACCTAAATTTTAGGCCTTAAAAAGTCTTAAATTCGATGTTCTAGATCTTAAATAATTTTACACAGGTCTTATTTTTCCGATGTCCATGTAACGCTCCCTCTAATGCTCATTTAAATTATCTTTTTTTTGTTTCCGTGGTGTTGTAGTTCTTTATTCAACAATTCCAAATATAATTTGCTGTATTTAAACTACAAATAAGATCAGCATGCAATAGCCAATCAGCTTTCTGTTATTGGCCCGAGTCTCTCTCGGATTGTACCGCAGAAGTAAAATGGATTTAACTTTTTAGCCATGGGGAAGTGCAAGTTTAGCGATACTTAGCTTGAAAAAACTGAATATACTGTAGGGCTTGGCTAAGGCCAGTTGCTAACAACTAGATTTTTTTCTCCCTCTGTGGAAGTTACTGCGTCTATTTGTGACACACTTTAAAACAAATGAATGTAACAGCACTCTAAAGAAACACACTGAGGTAAAAATTTCAAATGTATAGTTTATTTATAACATGATATAGTTCAGTAATATACCAAGTGAGCTTTTTGCTGAAAATTCTCACAATTACAAATGTTACATTAATTTTAGCTCAATAAAAAAGTAGTTAGTCAAGTAGGTAGTTACTTATTAGACTATATGCAACATTAGCAGAAGCATTCTCCTAGCAACGTTTTGCTGTGATTCAGCGTTTTGCTCGAATCAGTTGAAATAACTCGCTCATGAAGTGACTTACCGCCACCTGCTGGTAATTTAGTGTGTTTAAAAGTATGCCTCCACACCCAACATTTCTAATGTATATATTTATAAATCAATAAATGTATTTAAAACATTAATCTCACTTTTAATTTTGCTGTGTAAATTATGTAATCTCACTGCTAACAGCCATCCGGAATTTATTGATAAATTCATCAAATAAATTTCAAAGGTGATGCATACATTTCAAAAGTAAAAAAAAAAAGGCCTTTGTAAAGGTAAATCAAATATGCAGATTTAAGATGTAGAAGCTAATAGAGCACTGATGAAAATATTGCTTCAGAATTTTTTTTTTTTTACATCAGATATTTCTAGTGGTACTTTTATGGGGATAGTTTGTGTGGAATAGTATCTGCTGATATGAAAAGTTCACTGTATATCGTAGTAATAAATTTAATTTATGACAGCCATGAAATTGTGTTTACTTTTTACATTAAACACATTAAATATCACATGTATGCATGTAATATAATATCTATTTCAATTACAGGTTTAGGTCTTAAATTTCATATAGGGTGGTATTAAAAAGGTCTTAAAAAGTTTTAAATTTCACTTGTTCATATCTGCAGAAACCCTGATGCATTTGTTTCATTTCAATAATATCAAAGCACAAAGATTATTGCGATTTATTGGATGGGATGCGCGCAACAATGTTCCATTCATTCTTCAACTGAAACAGGATGACTAATCGATTCTTGGGATATAAGCATCAATATCGTTTCGTAAAAAAATATTTTTTACCCAGCCCTAGTAAATAGTGCGGAAGTAAACATGGGAGGTCACAGAGATTAGCGCTAGCATCTACGGTTTCGTTTTTAGGTTGATTTCAGGTGGAAGAAATCATTTGTGAGCAACCACAAATCTAGAGTGGTGAATTCCGATTCGACTGTCCAGACTGAGGTTGCATTTTTTTTTTTTTAATCCGACCTGTAATGGAATTGGACCACATATGAAAGACCGACCTGGAAAATAGCGGATTCCATGTGACTAGTGCTGTTCAGATGTGAGTCACTTTTGCCTGCAGTCCGACCGTAGCCGAAATGCTGTACAATACTGGACTCTAGGCGCACACTGTTTTTTAGACCCCTATTGTGAGTTATAAGTTGGCCTATTATTCTACTAAAACGGTCTCTGTGCTCAGTTTTAATTGTTTTCTTCCTTTTCAGGTATTGATAGATATTTAGTTAGTACACTTGAGGAGATTAAGGACAGGCTGACTGTGCTGGAGAGAACAGTATCAAATATCTCTCGATCGAGCACAAAAGAGGTCACGTTGCCTGATGACATCATATTACCCCTCCAAAGCTACCAGGACATGGATTTCTTGGAGCAAAAGATAGAAGACCATCAATGTCGGAAAGATTTGGTATGTCAACAGTAGCTCTACTCAAGACGAAAATTACACACACTATATGGACAAAATGGCATGCCTTTAAAATCCATATGCATTAACATGGACTTGGTCCCCCCTTTGCAGTTGCAACAACTTTCCCTCTTCTGGGAAAGATTTTCACAAGATTGTGGGATGTCAGTGTTATTTTATGCTCAAACATCAAGAGTATTTGTGAAAGTTGTTGCAACTGCAAAGGGGGAACCAAGTCAATGGGTCCACATACTTTGTCCATATAGGCCTTGTTTACACTGCAGGTCTTGATGGCCAATTCTGATTTGTTGCCTTTTTCTGTTTTATTTTATTTATTTATTTATTTTTTTGACCGTCCGTTTACACGTACTTTCAACTGTGACCCATATCCAATTCATGTGTTTACACTTTCCGTACTATTTGAAACACCACGCATGGTTAACCTTTTCACACGTGAGTTTAAAATATTCTATCTAACCCCAAAGAGTGAGTTTTTTTAGGCGACCATTATTTTGGAATGTTTGACATTACTGTTTCCATGGTGACGCGTCATGTGACACACCGCAGCCACAACAGCACTGTAAGACACATGGATCGCTTTTATTTCGTTTTCCCTTTTTTATTATTGATATTCACAAGCATGCTCGCTATATTATGAAATATCTGATATTCCGATTTTGAAATATGTGCAAGTAAATGTATTTAAAAGTCCAAATACTTTTATTATGACCGCGTTAGTTAATCTATACCGGGTGATGGGCGCCGCTATGTTTGTTCGCGCTGAATCCGAGCTGTGGGATTTAACACGCGCAAATGCATCCTCTCCTCCCGAAAGACATTAAAGTAAGTCTCTGGTGAGCTGGGAGAAAAAGAGAGTGAACTTTATAGTTACCTGCATAATCTGTATATGATATCAATAAATTATGCCGTCAGAATATATTTGTAGGATCATTATTGCCGCTTCCAGACATCAGTGTGTATTTTACAAACTATAAATGTATGGTTTTGCTAGTACTTATGTCTATTTAAATGTCTGAAACCTAAAATAAGCATTATATGGTTAAAAACACTGAATAGTTGTGATAATTTGACAAGCACTCAGCGCGTCCGATCTGGCTCAGAGCCAGCAAAAGCACCAAAACAGATTTGAATTCAGCAGCTGATCACGTGATGCAGCAAACGTTCGAATCACAGCTGTGTGATCGTACTCTCCAGGGACCACCCAAGACAAATCACACCGGTGTGATCGTACGTTCTAAAGGGTTAAAGGGTTATATTCTCTTGCACAGATCGGTGGACATGAAATATGCTTGATGCTAGATCTGCGATATATGCGAAGATCGCCAAACATCACCATGATTTTGAGGCGAAGGAGGACGAAAAGTGCCATCATTGCACATATGCTTCAAGTATTGTGTGAGAGAGAGATCTCAGGACTGGTGGGAGAAATTTGGCTTTAAATATTGGCCTTAAAGGGTTATGAAACCCCAGGCAACTTTTTCTGAGATTTTAGCAGAAGTGTTTGTGTTGCACATCATAGAAAGCAACGTTGGCATCTGTTAATATTAATTGTTAGAAATAACTGGTTAATTTTGAGCTTTTTTGCGCTATTTTCATCTTCCGGGTTTAAAATCTACATTGTCCCGACGTCACCTTTTGTGACGCGGCGATGGACTATAGTACATCGATGACGCGTCGGTGTCTCATAAATATTCATGCTGCTGCGTGTTCTTATCCTATGAGAAGTCGATTTCGCTTAATTATTCACGACAGCACGTGCTGATTTGCTGTGGCAGGCGCTTCAGTCTCAGTCTATGAGATCGCCCAGAGCCGTTTGTTTCTCTATGGCTCTGAGATCACTTACATTAACTGAGAGGAACGTTCATGAGTGAAAGAGTCTGGCACACGCGATTCATTCACAAAGTAAGTGTAAGCGGTTTTTCTTTGACGCAACCCATCAAAAGGCTTATATAAACGCGCCAAAATAAGCCTTAAAGGAGAACTCCGGTGTGATATTGACCTAAAGTGTATTGAATCATGATACCGAGTGTGAACGTACCTTGCATATCTCATCTCGTCTTGTCCACTGCTGTCCGAAATCTGGGGTCAGTTAGCCGATGCTCACAACAGCTTGTCAATGAGAGTCAATGGGGCATCGAGGCAGTCATGTAAATAAATCACTGTTTTACGCCATTTACGAGGCACAAAGTAGCGCCACACTTCATTGGTAGACTTCCAAGGGCCCCGACATTTAAAACGAGACATTGAGAACTCAGAAAAAGCACCGGTAGTTTATTTACGAGAAGATTTATGCAGACAGTAACTGCAAGATGTTTAGCGGCCGCCGCCATCTTGAATATAGTCACGTTAAGTCGAGTGACGAGCAGGAAGGAAACTACAACCTGATAAGTTGAAAACCTGATACGCTCCTTCCTGCTTCGCTCATCTTCGGAACACAAATTGAGACATTTTTGATTAAATCTGAGAGCTGTCTCACTCCTCCATAGGCTTCTAAGGCATCATAACTTGCTGGCCCAGAAAATGTATTAAAGACATTAATACATTTAATATAGTCCAAGTTAATATTAATAACGTTAATATAGTCCAAGTGACTACAGTGGCTCAATCTTAAGTTTATAAAGCGACGAGAACTTTTTATGCACAAAAATAATGACTTATTTAATCAAGACCTCAAGTCTTTCCACATAGTATAACTGCGCAGCGCTTCTGTGTTGTACGTCTTCTTTAAACCGCGGAGACATTACCTAATGACTCAAAAAATCGATCTGCCTGTTTACATGACAGTCGCATTGGCACATATCTGATTTATTTCCCCAAATTGGCAACAGTGCAACTGCACCTGACTTTCTGCCATAACTAGAACTGTACATTTCACTGACAGGAAGCTTTAAAAGATGTTTTGTCCTGAACCAATTTTTTAATTTTTTTAACCAATGCAAATCTCTTTTTAATTTGTGTATTTTCCTTCCTGTTAGACTGCCTATCTTGGAACCATTGGTGGGTGTAATGTCCAAGTTGCAACTAGGAGAATACTCACAACATTGATTGGCCATTCTTTAGCCACTCAATTGAACTGGAATGGCTCAAACCAAAAAAGACCTTTTCAGAACCTGAGGCTTAGGAGGGTTGTAACAGGTAAGCTAGCATCTGGTATTAGAAATTGCATATATTAATTACTCCGCACACACAGTGTTGTTTCATGCCTATTTGCTTTTCAGAGGCTGTAAGAAAATGTTCCTTTCAGCCAAGTCCTCCTGATTCTGAAATTGAGAGTGAGATAAAGGTGTGGCTGCGGAATTCAAGAGACAGAGCGGGTGGACGAAAGGAGCGCTACCACCGTCTGCTGACTAGTCAAGAGACCTCGGGGGAAGAGTGACCTTTGCCAATGAATAATTAGAACACCAAACTTATTTTCGGCAACAGTCAAAGTAATAACGTTCAGTTGTAAGTCATGTAAGTGGTTAGTTAATGATGAACTAATCATTTACAGAACATTCATAAATGATTAGCAAGTGATATACTAAAATTTCATGTATGTTTTGTAAATTCCGTTACAAGTCATTTACAAGTGATTAGTAAATGAGTAACTAATTATATATGAAACATTACTATGCACTCATAAAAGATTAATAAGTGATGTGTTCATTATTTTATGTATGTTTTTTCGATTCAGTTATGTCATATACAGTACATTTGATTAGTTAATGATTACTAACCATTTACAAAACATGACTGCGTTTCATAAATGTTTAATAAATTGTTATATTATTGTGTATGTTTTGCTCACATCAGGGGCACAGTGGTTAAAGACTCCATGTGTTTCAGAGAAGACAGCTGTCTATACCCTGCAGTACACACTTTACACTAACTACACACTACAGTGTTCAACGCCTGTTATAGATGATGTCTAAACGCATGAATAAATAATTTACAACACTTTCTGCATCCCCTAAATTTAAAGTGTTAACTGTTCATCACTTGTAAATGTGTTACACATCATTCATAGATACGATTCGTTGATCTTATGCCTTATTGATTCTTGAAGTGGTAATCTACGAATGATGTGTAACATATTTACAAGTAATGAATAGTTTACACTAGATTAGGGGATGCAGAAAGTGTTGTAAATGATTTATTCATGCGTTTACACATCATTGTGTTGATAACTTTTACTTACCTGTTTCAAATGATCTGTACTGTGTATTTAAGGCATTTACAACACTTTCTGCTCCCTCTAATTGCTACGTGCATACAAAAAAATAATTTTATTAAACATTTATGAAACGCATATTCATGCTTTGATTAGCTTATCATTATTTAATTAAATGTATACATATACATACAATAATTCACATCACTTTTTAATCATTTATGAACGCAGTCATGTTTCATAAATAATTAGTTAATCATTTACTAATCACTTGTAATGGAATTTACGAAGCATAAGCAAAATGTTAGTATATCACTTGCTAATCATTTATGAATGTTTTGTAAATGATTAGTTCATCATTAAATAACCACTAACATGACTTACAACTGAACATTATTATAAAGTGTTACCAATATTTTTTATTTTTGTTTATTTGAATTATTTTATATTTGTATAGAGATTTTTTGTCCCTTTCAGAGAATTAAATTAGCTTTATTAACCTGAATTTAATGTTTTATATTTTGTAATTAATAAATACATTGATTTGAAATCCCTTTGACTACTGTACATTTTTTGACAATTCAGACATTAGTTATGTGGTGACTGCATCCATTTCAGATCTATAAAATAAGTTATAGTAGCTGAAAAGTAGTGAAACGGATTTATTGTTGTAGATTAATAGTGCGGGCCCTGTGAGGGCTTAGTGAGGGCTTCCTGGGGGCTAAATGAGGGCTGCCCGTGCAGGGCCAGCACTAAGGGGCCAACGTTTTGCCAATGAGCAAATTCTCATGGGCCCTGCGCTGGCAGCCTGCTGGGGGCCCTTAGGCTAGCCCTAAGTGGGCCCGTAAAGGGCCAGTGCTGGCTTGTTTGCAGGGACCTGGTCTTCAGAGATGTACCGGGCTCGGGGCGGCATTAAACGCCGAGCTCCGCGACAATCAGTCAAACTGAAGGTCCGGAAGCGTACCCCCTACAGAGAATTAATCTCCACCCAGGATAACCTCCAAAAACAAGAAAGGCAAAATAACAAAACAAAACAACAAACAGTGCTCCGTCGGAAAGATTGCATTCACAATCCAGCTGGAAACACTCTAACTAACCAGAGTTCTCATTTATAAAAGGCAATCATTCAAAAAAACATATACACATACAACCATACTTACCAACGTTTCCTACCCCCATAGGATCGCGGACGAGACACCCAATTTATGTTACGGCCAGCTCGTTTCGACCGTACATAAATGATACAAGTACACTAAAATAATGACTTGCAAGATTTTATTAGTCTTCAAAATACAGATAAATTAATATAACGAAGTCTAGGGTTCAAAATCAAAGGGGAAAAATCATAATCCAGATGGGGAGGAGAAAAGGTTGGTATGGGCTGCAGACAAGATAAAGGTTAGCAACAAGTGACTCCTCCAGAGGCTGTCAGTCCCCTGGACGAAGTCAAGAAGAGTGGTCGAGGCCAGTGTTTTATCCTCTCCTTAAGTGGTGAACAGGTGTACGCAATCTCCTGCGCTCTCATAGAAGAACAATGCCAACAGCAGGCGAGCAAGTAAAACACAGGGTCGTAACACCAACTGTATCCCATGTGCAAGAAAAAATAGAAAAATATGGATGTCAGTGACAGTTTATTACATAGTGGTTGTACTTACAGGCATCAGAGAGCGATCCAGTTAAACCGAGAAAGAGAGAGCAACATAGTACAGGCCGAACAGTGAGAGGAGAAGGAGATGACCAGGTAAGCGTTTCAACTGGGATTTCATTGAGCTGTAATGGTGTCTACTAGGGGTGTGACGGATAGTATATAACCGTAGTTGAACACCGTCATTAGAACTCTATAACTGCCAAAACCGTGTTATTAAAATATTTTTTACAAACATTTATCATAGAGAATGTTTAAATACTAATTAAAAACAATTGTTAACAGTCTGTGTTATTAATGGTCTACGTCGTTTCCAACTGTATTTGATTCTTTGCCAAGTACCCCTTGACCGACCACCAATCATTTGAAATATATAAAAGCTATGATATAGTGATGTGCCATCATTATGAGATTTATTAAGCAAATGAAAAACATTTGCAATAATAAACATTAGCAATGAACATTTGCAATCAGGAGACATGTTTTTACCACTAAAGTTCTGTTTTGTAAATCGTCAGATTTTTACCACTTCATTAAGTTTTGCTTTGTAGAAAGCCTTTCTTTAAAGCGAATTTTGTTTTGTACAAATTGTATCTTAATTTTAATACGTTTCATCAACCAATTGCATGTATTTAATAAATAAAAAAGCAAATTTAGGAGACAATATAATAACCGTGACATCGAGGCTCCTATGCGCCGCGTTCACTTGCAGTGCATTGTGAAGTTGAACTAGAGCGCATCTCATCGTAAATGAATGAAACTCAGCGTAGGCCTATGCATCATACATTAGCATTAAATATCTTTGCTGCTGCATCCTTTCTAGAACAGACAAGGGCTTTCTTGCGGCTCGCATCAGCAGAGCATTGCATCGTCCATAGACCACAAAAAAATCAGCGGATGGCGGGCGGGTGCGGCTTTGAAATCTGGTCAAAAAACGTTGGCGCGGATGATGAGTTTTGTGATGCGGTTGCGGATGAACTAATACCCCATCCGCGTATCTCTATTGATAACAACATTGAACACTACACAAATATTAATTTTATTCAAACTAAGTTGTCCTATAACACAGGAACGTCGCAACCCCCCCCCACCCCCGACGACGGTTATGTTATGAACCGTCACATTTGACTCACGTCATAACCGTCATCACCAATTCTGAAACCGGCACACCCCTAGTGTCTACACTGTAAAACCCAACAAGTTAAGCTAACTAATTTAATTTGAGGAAACCGATTGCCTTAATTCAATTAAGTTTATAAAAAAACAATAGTTATGAGTACTCTGAACTTATTTTAATCGAGTCCACTAAAACAATAATACAAAGTCAAATTCAATACTGTAAGTTAAGCTAACTTATTTCATTTGAGGAAACCGATTGCCTCAATTCAATTAAGTTTATAAAAACAATAGTACTGAGTACTCTGAACTTATTTAAATCATCAACTTTTAAACCTTTTTTAATTCTAATAAGAACTTCTGTAGACGAATGGCAGAAATAAAGTCAAAGTGGTTAATAATAAGTGAAGCTTGTAATGCTGTTTGTGGAGTTGTTTAATCCTCCTCTGCTGAGATCTTGAGATATTTAATGTCTTCTTTATTCTCCAGTTGATTTTGCTGTGGCTGGAAGTCAGTTGTAGTTCTTGTGTTTCTCTTTCCTTCAGTGATTCTGCTTGTTAACAGCAGGTGCTCATCACTAATGCTCAATCATCACTTAATTAATCACTTAATTATACAATTATCATTCTGGGATCTAGAAATGTTCTATAACTCATTCAGTTTGAGTTCTGTTTCAGTCATTCAAGTTTCGGTAATATTTGAGTGCTGTGAACTCAATTGTATTTAGTTAATATTACTGATAGGTTTTACGGTTTCTAATAGAGCCACAATATGGTAGTCAGTGACAGTTTATTACATAGTGGTTGCACTTACAGGCATCAGAGAGTGATCCAGTTAAATGGAGAAAGAGAGAGCAACATAGTACAGGCCGAACAGAGAGAGGAGAAGGAGATGATCAGGTAAGCGTTTCAACTGGGATTTCATTGAGCTGTAATGGTGTCTAATAGAGCCACAATATGGATGTCAGTAGCTATGTTTCCATCAACTTGTCAATCGAATTATCTGAAGTTCGGTAAAAAAAATCATGCGAAATAAAGCTGCTGAAAGTGTATTTCCTTCAAACGGCTTTAAAGCGAATAAAAACCTGTGCGTAATGACGTCACATGCTGTTTTGCGATCAAATTGGTATATCAAATTGATTTGAGACATAAGATACTGAAAATGGTAGTTCAACTGTACTCACCGCCGAACGACTGGGACAAACGGGACATTCAGCCCGGTAGTGTTCAGAAGCTCCACAGTAGAAACACAGGTTATTGGTACGACGTCGATTACGTTCAGCTGTAGTCAGTCATCCTGAGTCGACTTCCATAGGCTCTGGTACAGGAGGGCTTATGGGCGCGGAGAGGCGAGGAGATCGTGCAGAGGAATTTTGGAAGCAAGCAGTGTGGTGTTGGGCTATGAGTATTGAGCGTAGGATGTTTTTTTAATCCCGATAGCGTCATCATAAATGGCCAGTTGTAAACAGATGTCTGGGTTGAGCCCTTGACGATAAGCTGTCATCAAAGTGATTTCATTCCATTCGCTGCTTGCAGCAATTGTCCGAAACTTCAGAGCGTAATCTGAAACAGAAGAATTGCCTTGTCGTAGGCGAAATAACTGATCGTGAACCGATATGGCCTTGGATGATTGAGAAAATACAGTATTAAAATGCAGGTACGTTGGAATCCCAGAGAGCTTGAGCCCAGTTCAACGCTCGACCTGTGAGCAGGGAAATTATGAAAGCAATTTTGGCTTTTTCGGAGATGAACTGAACAGCGTTTACCTCCATGTATAATTTGCACTGTAGAAGAAATCCTTTGCACTCTCCTTCGCCCGAACAATTAGCAGGTTTGGCCATGGGACTTACTGAGGCAGATCGGTAGTTTTGAAGAGTATGACGAAATTCCATAAGAGTTTCTTGAAGTGTCGGTTGCTGGGTGACGGCTGCGTGAACAGTGGCACTCCGAGAGGCATCGGTGGACGAAGCGGAGATCTCAGAAGCCGAGGGAGC
Organism: Garra rufa; assembly: GCF_049309525.1. NCBI lineage: Eukaryota > Metazoa > Chordata > Actinopteri > Cypriniformes > Cyprinidae > Garra > Garra rufa. Next base: position 103,433,807 of record NC_133361.1, read on the forward strand.
TTGCATGGTGTGTGGTCTGGTCTTCTGTCACAACACTGTATGAACGAGGACACAGAGATAACGGTAACAAAGGTTTATTTATACACTGTATGCAACTCCCGATAGCAAGGAAGTATGAGAGGTCAAACTCAGGGAATGTAACGTTGATCTTAGAGTCTCTGGAATGCATGAAACAGAAATAGTCACTTAGGACACAAGGCTGGAATACGTGAAACTTCGCTAGCGGAGACAACAGGTCTGGTCTTGATCTTGGGGTTCCAGGGTAATCACCGATCACAGATGCTGCCTGAGAATACACAGAGAGATACTGAAAGTCTTGAACTGGAGAATACTTGCGGGATGGCAAGGTCGTTTAGGAATCAGACTGGAATGAACAGCGCGGGGAAGTCACAGACGTCTAAAGACGAGACCGGACAGTGAACTGTGAGATGACTGTGGTTTATATCCAGAGTCAGCATGATATGTGAAGTGATGAGGTGCAGGTGCTGTGAATCAGAATTCAGGTGATTGTGATCGGTACCAGGTGTGCTGAGTTGACGCTGGCTGAGGTGTATTGAGTGACTCCGTGACAATTTCATTATAGGATCAACTGATGACTTGGGCGGCCTATCCATTAAAAGTAGTGGGTTGTGTGCTAGAGATCTGTAGTTCCTACAATTCTTCAGTATTGCAGAAAGATAAGACTGGAACTGGCCTGAAGTTTCCAACTGATTCAATTAGATGTTCCAAACTAAAACAATTGCACATTGTTTGTTTTGACAGAGTCTCAGTAGCACTGATGAATCAGTCATTTCAATCATTTCTGTATTTATTGTAAAAAAACCCAAAGTAAAATAGCACGCCATTTAGAGCAAAAGCACCACAAAAAAGAGGATGTTGCTAAGGCAATATGCTTCGCCAAAAAATCTAAGAAACGCCGTCTGTTGTTAGATCAGCTTCGATGTAAAGGTGACTACAACCATAATGTTAACATCTTGCAGACAGGAAACGGTGAATTAGTGACTTATAGACAACCTTCTGAAGAAGCAAACCCTCATGAATACTTGCCCTGCAATTACTGTTACGCTTTTTTCAGAAAACGTGAGCTTTGGAAACATGAGCTTTCACGCAAAACACGAAATGATCTCCCTCAGGAAAATTCCCGCAAAAGAAAAAGAGTCCAAACTGCAGCTTCCCGTCTCATCCCTATAAAAGTAAATACAACAGAAAGATGTTGTAAAATCATTGGCAGGATGATGCATGACGAGGTGTCTCTTGAGGTAAAATCAGACGAACTTATATGCGAGTACGGTGACAGACTATTGGACAGGCATGGGAGCGATCCATCTAAAGATGGCTATGTTAGTCAAAAAATGAGAGAACTGGGGAGATTTGTAATTGCTGCAAAGTCTCTGAAACCAAAAGTGAAAAATCTTACTGATATCTTAATTCCACCAATGTTTAAATTGGCTGTTGATGCAGCAAAAAAGGTATCTGGTTACACTAACTCAAAGTACCGCTATGATAGACCATCTCTCGGGGTAAAACTCGGACACTCTCTTAAGACAGTTGGTGATATACTTATAGGCAATTATGTAAAAGCAGAAAATGAGGTTGCTGCGAACAGAGTCAGGAGTTTTCTGGGTTTAGTGAGTTCAGAGTGGAACCACTATATATCACACCGTGCTAGGACAAACCTAGAGGAAAACAAATGGAACAAGAAAGAAATGATTCCTCTAACTGAAGACATAATTACACTTCAAAAATATTTGAAGTCAACTGAAGAAAATGCCAGAGAGAAACTAATACAGGGTCCTGACCCTAAAGCATACTGTCACGGATTGGTCAGGTTCTGCACCCACAATCACTCCCAGATCACCTTCACCTGAATACTGATTAATGGACACCTGCACTCAATCATCACCAGCACACAAAAGCCACTCTCCACACACCACTCATTGTCCGGGCTCGTTCTAGCGAAAGCGGACTGCTAGTGTCTCTCTACGAGTCTCACTATCTGAAATACGTACCTTATTGTACTTACCTGATCTCTGTCTCGTTCCAGTCCTCCCAGTTCCAGTCTTCTGTGTCTTCTCAGTCGTCAGTGGTGTGTGCCGTAAGCTGACTTCCACGTCAGCGGAGGGTGGCGGATTCACGGACTCTCAGTATCCCTCCGGCTATCGTTCTTAGAATCCTCCAGTCTTGCCACCTGCATAAGAAAGGACCTGTTATTCTCTCCACGTCTTCACCCGGCTCCGAATTCTTCTATACAAGACATACTCACCATCACGAGAACTCCATTCACCTCCGGCACTGCTGCTCTTAACATAATAAACATCACTTGTATTATACTCACCTTGTTGTCCCGTCTGCTTCATAACACATACAGTATGCTAAGTGAAACTCTTCTTTCCCAAATCATACTTTTCAATCGAAGGCGCCAAAGCGAGGCAGCTAAAATGCTACTTCAGACTTATGAGAGCAAAAATACAGATCCTCTTAATGATGATGTTATGCAGTGCCTTTTAAAATTAGAAAAGGACCTGAGTAAGGACTTCACTAGAGTTGTTATAAGAGGCAAGAGAGGCAGAAAAGTACCAGTGCTTCTCACCAGAGAGATGACAAGATCACTTGACTTCCTGATTGAGCACAGGACTCAAGAAAATAACATTTCTGAGACAAACAAATATGTCTTTGCAAGACAAAATTCAGACTGCCACATAATAGGCTCAGACTGCTTAAGAAAATTTGCAAATGAATGTAATGCAAAAAAACATGAGACCTTGACCTCTACCCAACTTAGAAAACACATCGCAACTCTCTGTCAAATAATGAACTTGAAGGACCATGAAATGGATCAAGTTGCAAAATTTATGGGACATGACATCCGTATTCATAGGGAATACTATCGCCTAACCGAGAACACGCTTCAACTTGCTAAAATGAGCAAATTGCTCATGGCCATTGAATGTGGAACAACAGTTTACAAAGGAAAATCTCTAGACGAGATTGACTTGGGATTAGAGGGTGAGCATCTAACACTGGAAAGTTGTAACAATATACACTAACTGGGAATTTGGAAAGAACATGTGACTTGTACTATATAAAACCTTTCTCTTCTGTGTTTTCATTACAGTCGCTTTGTCTGAGAAACGTAAACAAGGCTGCACTTCAGACCATGTTATGATGGAGACGTCTGAGCAAGAAGAAGATGGTAAGAAAGTCATTATAGGAGAGGTTAGGTTCAAGTTAAAATGTACCCTTTTATCAGGTTAATGCTTTGAAAGGAGCAGTCACTTATAAAGTTCTTGTTATACAAAATAAATACACTTTAGAATCGATTAACGTTATCCGTTTATTCATACACCAACACTCGCTGTTACAACTCGTGCTCAATAACAACAACGCTCTTCCGGGAACTCCATAATAAGAGTCCTCTTTTAGTTTTGGTAAACGGTCATGTGAAATATTAAACAATATTTAGCATAGAGATATAATGTGCATGAACACATTGTTTAATGTCTTAACCTTAACAAACTCCCACTCTTTAATATATATATATATATATATATATATATATATATAATAAATAACTTTCAATTTAACATACTAACAGGACATACTGAACAACAACATCCTTGAACAAAAATACGACCTAGCATATTTCAACAAGCTCTCGAGTACAACTCAAAGACAGATTTTGTTTTAATTCAGTTTCCATTGTCCTTCACTCAGTGCCTTGAGTAACTGACAAGCTGATGCCCCCTTTTTGGTAAGGCAGTCTGCAAGTTGTTCTTTTGTGTTGTACCACAGTACTCACTCAACTCTATGTGTTTGGACAAGTTCTTTGATACTACTTATCTCCAGGCGGAGTCTTTTCTCAGAGACTGACTTTGTGTTTGAAGTTTAAAGTAGTTTAAAGTGTATATTAGTTTGAAGTTTAAATTGGTCGAGGTCGAGCTGTTCCACTAAACTCCAAAACGCGTTCACCTCACGGCAGCACATACTCTCCACTGCTGATTCAATTGGGTGGCGTGGCCCACACAAACACAGTGATGGGGACATCGATCTCTCTTTTTCTTTTCTGACAATAAACATAGCTAATTAAATCGTGAGAAATTGATAACGCGTGGATTGAGGAAGGGTATTACATGACGTTTGAGGCGTCGATGAGACTAGCGATTGATGCCTGTGCAGTGTGTGCATCTGTAACGTTGCAGCTCTGATTTGGACTGACTTACTGTAAGTAAATAATGTCTTCAGTCGTTGTCCCTCCTTGCTATTCTACATGACGGCAATATTTTGAAAATACTTGCTTGTTATCCAGGTTAAGTTTGCACCAGGCTAGACTAGCTTTAACGTAGCTAACGTTACTCACCAGGACACCTGGCCAACACACTCATTCTCCTCACACCAAGCATTAATAACTCTTTTGAGTGCCATGGCTCCCCTCTCTCACGCCTGACCGGTTAAAAATTGTAGGGCTGTGGTCCATAAAGAATTTGATGGTTTCCCACATCCTCAGTCGTTCTCCAAATAGCCATAATACAGTAAGAATCTAGCAGAGTATGGGTTGCGAGTTCCAGTAACTGAAAAAACACGCTACCTTTGAAGAAACCCCAATAAATGTTATTTTAATGCATTTTAAGACAGAAATAATTAAATATATACATATAGAGCATTTTAATTTACACATTAAAAGGCTGTGGTGGTTAACCTGCAACTTACACTTTAAATAGGATTTCAGTAAGTTGGCTTTCCCAAGCCAACTTAATAAATGTCTCATAATGTTAATTTCTCTCTGTTACAGAGTTATCCAAAAGTCAGAAGAAGAGGCCTGATCCTGAGGAGTCTTGTGATTCAGATGGTAAGTAGTGTGATCATCTACTGCACAGACTGTATATACAATGATATATACAACATTATGTATATATACAAGTACATATGTGGTGGAAAAGTTCATTTATTTCAGTAATTCAACTCAAATTGTGGAACTTGTATTAAATAAATGCAATGCACACAGACTGAATTACTTTAAAGAGCATATTGCAAGTAAAACAAATTCTAAATGAATATATAACCTTATGTTAAAATGTGAGCCAAAATCATCACAATTAAAAGAACCAAAGACTTAAAGTACTTCAGTCTGTATGCATTGAATTCGTTTACAGTTTTTCTCGATTGGTTTGGCTCATTTCTTGAAACTGAGATGACATTCTCAAAACCATAAGGTCATTTGGCCAAACAGTCTTACAGTTCTGCTCAACATTATAGCTCACTAGCAAAATCAAATATCTTTCCCCAAACTCTTCTTCCATGCTTCAAAAGCAGATTCCTTTCCCATATAAAAGGTCAGTACAGTCAAAATAGCACAGATCCTTCTCAATTGCCTTGGCACATGTGCATTCATTTAGTGCTTTTGTCAAAATAACCTGGATGGTTTAGCACAACACCATGGATCCCCTGCAAAAGCTCATATCTCTCCCAAAACAGTTTATCCATGTGTCAAAACTAAATATCCTTCTCATATAAATAGTCAATGCCCCCAAAATGCATTATACCTTTGGCATTGTTTAAGCACTGCAAGTCAAAATGCTTAGACGTTTTGTCACTGAGGCACAGGTCTAGCAACAGAATACCACTATGAATAAAACTAAAAGATTTTACAGTAAAATCAGCCTCCAATAAACCACTCATACTCAAGGAAACTGTAAACATTTTTATTCGTACAAAGAAATGTTAACATTAGAGAACATACTGTGAAAAGAAAACATATACAGGATTCTGTAAATGTGAACAGTTATAAACACAAACAAAAAACAAAAAAACAAAACAAAAAAAACTCTAGCCTACCATACTGTAAATAAAGCTTCAGAACTATAGTACAGTAATATTTTCAGTGGTCGCCATTGTCACCCTCTCTTTCCTGGCCACCATCCTCATCCTCCTGGCCATCGACGCGCTGCTCTCTGTTAGGCCATAAATTCTCATCCACATCGCAACGGATATTTTCTCTTGCGATGCAGCGAGGGAAGAAACGGCGTGAATGTCTCAACCATCCCCTACATTGATCCCCTGTGATGTCCTCACATGCAGCATCCATTGCATGCAGCAGGGCCCTCTGGTCTTGAGCCTGATGCTCATACACCCTCCACCTCCAAGCTGAAAAAAACTCCTCAATTGGATTTAGGAAAGGAGAGTAAGGTGGAAGAAACTCCATTAGCATCCGGGGATGGGTGGTGAACCAGGTTCTGATGCGTGGGCCACGGTGGAAGTTCACATTATCCCACACAATGACATAATGTGGTAGCTGAGGTCCTTCTTCACCTCTCTCATTTTCCGGGATCAGATCAGTATAAAGGTGGTCCAAAAAATTCTGATATAGCGGCACACATTGTTATATTTGCTCCTCGCTGGCCTGGGACATCCACAGTAGCTCGGTGGCCAATGATGTTACGGCCACGCCTTCGACCTTTGGCCAGGTTGAAGCCAGCTTCATCAACGAACACTAGGATGTGAGGGGTTTCGTTGCCTTCTAATGCCATTATTCTCTACAATAGAATAAAAATAAATCTAATCAGTCAAGTAGAGACAGATACTGCAGGGAGGATCTAAAGTACTGTAAAAAAAGGGAGTGAAAAACTGAAGACAATTTCTAGGCAAAATGCTCTAGTCACACAAAGCTGGATTCTGAAGGTAAAAAGGATAAAGCAAAAAAAAAAAAAAAGTGGTAACCATGTCTTACTGTAATAGTGTTACAATGATAGACAACCAGTAGTTGACTTGCACATACTGGTACCGCAGCTCTTTCACTCTGTCAGAGTTTCTCTCAAATGGTACCCTGTAAATCTGTTTCATGGTCATCTGATGTTTCTTCAATACCCGGTCTATTGTGGAGATGCTGATAGAGTTTATATTTTGGAACATTACATTGTCTAGAACAGTGGTTCTCAACCTTTTTTGGGCCAGCGCCCCCCTAACCATTATCCATGTTCCTTACCGCCCCCCAACACGCCCCTCCACCACCCCGCCGCAAAAAAGGTCTAAATGTCTTGCTTGAATAGCCTATATGTTGATTATTGTTACGGTTTGGTGCTGGAACGACGAGACGAGACACGAATAACATTTAAACAGAGTCTTTAATATAATCCAAGGAGCAGACTGATCAGGAACATGAAGAACATCCACACACGTAAGCGTAAACATAAGCAAAGACCGACAGTAAACTCAACTCAAAGACAGACTTATAAAGGGTGGCTAATTACAAAGACAGGTGAAACAGATAACAAGGACTAAACCAAAGTAGACAGATTAGCAGGGGGAGACAATGGGAGAAACCAAAATACATGACATGACTATGACATTACGCCCCCCTCCGCATAGGCGCGTCCTCGCGCCGTACAAAACAGAAACAAAAAACAAAACAGACTAGAGGGGCGGCAAAACAGAAAAACAGAGTCCATGGAGGCTTTGGCGGAGGACGCAACCCCGGGAGGGGGACCAAAACAAGAGTCCTTGGGGCAGACAAGACAGTCCAGGGGGGCGACGACGGTGGGAGGAGCCAGGGAACAGACAGGAGGGACCCGGAGCAGGAGAGACAGACCCAGACCACAGCCATGATGACGGCCCACGGTGGAGCCGACGGAGGGAGGAGCCATGGTGGAGGAAGGACCGCCGACTCCAGGGGGCCGACTGACAGAGGCGGAGCAGCTGGCAGAGGAGCCCGAGGCGGAGATGGAGAGCCGAAGATCCGGGGCGACACCGTGGATCCGGAGGGCCAAGGCGGAACTGGAGGCTCTGACGACCGAGGCGGAGGCGGAGTTCCGGAAGTCCGCGGCGGAGCCGGAGCGACAGAGGATGGAGGCTGTGCCGAAGGGAGGGAGGAGTCCGAAGGAGCCGGTGGGACGGCGCGACGAGGCACAGCCGGAGGAGCAGAGTCCTGAGGTGACGGAGGGACGACGACTGACCAGGGCGGAGCCGGAGAGACGATGGAGCCCGGTGGAGCTGATGGACTGACGGGCGACGGTGGAGATGAGGGCGTTGAGAGCCGTGGTGGAGCCGCAGGGTCGGAGGGCCGCGGTGGAGATCTGGGCTCTGAGGCTGGAGGCGGAGCTGAGGGATCCTCCAGCCATGACACCGATGTTGACTGGCAGCCCTGCGGCGAGCCCACTGCACCGATGGTGGGCTGAGGGTGAGCAGAAGGGCTGACGGGGGACAGCGGTGGCAAAACAGACGGAGACATGAGCTGAAGAGGGGGGGTGGGTGGGAATTTCTGACAGACAGATTGGACATGACAGGTAGGTATTTCTGTATAAAAGTCAATTAAATCACCAGAGTTATCTTGTGGGATTTCAGAAAAAAAATCAATTAATTCCTCAGAATGATCGTCCAGAGAATCAGAAAAAAAATCAATCAGGTCCCCAGAGTTATATTCCAGCTCACCCCCAGCGGTGTTGCAGTGGGCAGGGCTCTCCATTGCCCTCTCTTGCTCCACGTTGCTATCCACCGTCGCGGATGTAGATGCCGGCTCACGCACCTGATCCGACGTGCAGGACTCCGGCTCTGTCGCTCGCGGCTCAGGTTCCTCCGCAGTGCGCTCGGGCTCATACTCCGCGTGTCGGGGAGGTGTTTGGCTGGGCTCTGGGTCTGAAGTGGGGCTGGTGTCATTCTCCGCGGTAGACGAAGTCCTACTGGACACCAACACCCACTTGATGTACTCGGCGATGCTCTCCCGAGGACCCTCCCCGGACAGCCGCGCCTTGGTGGAGTTGTTAAGTCCTCTGTGGAAAAAGTTACACAGGCAGCTGTCCGGGTAGTGCGTGAGTGGAACGAGTTGCACAAAGTCTCGGGTGTGGTCCTCGAGAGAGCGGTTCCCCTGCTCCAGGAGCAGGATGAGGACGGCAGGGTTATCCATGATAAACAAAAAATAAACACTGAGAAAAACGGAAAAATAAAGCAGGGGAAACACGCCGGGAAACTGTGTTGGTCGGTCTTTAACTGTTACGGTTTGGTGCTGGAACGACGAGACGAGACACGAATAACATTTAAACAGAGTCTTTAATATAATCCAAGGAGCAGACTGATCAGGAACATGAAGAACATCCACACACGTAAGCGTAAACATAAGCAAAGACCGACAGTAAACTCAACTCAAAGACAGACTTATAAAGGGTGGCTAATTACAAAGACAGGTGAAACAGATAACAAGGACTAAACCAAAGTAGACAGATTAGCAGGGGGAGACAATGGGAGAAACCAAAATACATGACATGACTATGACATTTATATTTTGTTTTTATTTTCTTCTTCTCATTTTATTATTATTATTATTAGTAGTAGTAGTAGTATTATATGATCTATAAAATTGAAGTCCAAGTAACAGATTTGGTTTGACTGGAGTGCTATAATATTATCACTATAGTTTCCCAGAGAGAGAGAGAGTAAAAAAAAAAACGTGTGAAGTAGAAATAATGAATATATGAAGGTTTAAGAAATGCAACTGTTTTTGACATTAAAACTTTAATTTTGTATATGGGAAAAAATGAGATAACCATGTGACATTAATTGTATGTGTGAACTTTGTATACAGAAACAGTTTGGGGATATTTTCGCGCGACCAAGTGTCCGCCTTTTAAACTTTAAAATAGCGTCACGCGGAAAAACCGTTTATGTCCACAAAGAAGAATGGAGATGCCGCTTGCTGTCATGTCCGCTTCGGACATTAAAAGGCAAAACCTCGGCAAAAAAAAGAGAGCCGACATGACCAAATGGAAGGACAGAGTAAGGAAGACTTTGAGGGATGCTGGAAAACCATATTTGACTCGAAGGGGAGAACAAAAACCAGGGAAAAATCCACCGAAAGAGGTGAGTGGAAGAACCGTATATGTGATGTGATGTGATCTCTCTCTCTCTCTCTGAACGCGCTGAGGAGCGCTAAACACCGCATAAACAGTTAAACTATCAAAATAAACCACATACCATATATAATAAAGCTGTATTCATTCATATTTCCCACCAGTCCTGTGTAAAGTACGGCAAGCAGAGTTTATTTGTTTATATATTTATTTATATCGTGAGATGGCGGAGCGCGAGTTTGAAGTAGTATAACGTTATACAGTTGCGCTGCGCCAGCTTTTCTAAATAAACGATAAGGTGCACTATTGGAGCTATCTAAACATACAAGAAGTGATCAAATGTTCTAGACTATGCCCATCATTATAAACAATGGAAAACTGTCCTCTTCAGAGTAAGTGTGTTTGTGTAATGATACAATAAAGCGCTCCTGACACACCGCGACCATTAGAAGTGAAAGAGAAACTTTAAACCTGTTTTTCTCGAAATTCAAAATAAAAACAGTTTTGGAAAGGGCTTGAACCCAGCTTTCATGTGATATCTATATCTAAAAATGCGAAAATATCACCATGTGTTGGGTTTTCCCAGATTACGCCACATATGTCTACAATGTATCCTATCTGACTAACTTGTTACAGTTAGATTTGCGTGTAGCCTACTGGGCGTCTACTATAGATCAGTCATGAATAGGTCGAAATGAAAGTTGAGAAAATTATGATATAGCCTAGGGGACGTTTTCAGCATGTCTCTACTCTTTATAACCACCTAAATATGATGTCCGAGTGGCAGCCACGCTTTGTCACGTATGCTAGCGTTGTAATTACCTTTCATTATTATGTAAGCTATTGTAGCTAGTAACTCTGCTAATAGCTCTGAAGTGTTAAGTGAAGCTAAAAACGATAATATGACTTTTTCTGTTAAGGGCAAGGTGTGCAAGGAGACATGTCCTCGGAAGTGTGCAAGCCTGACAGATCAAAGAAAACTCCAGCTATTCACAGAGTTTTATGCTGTCTCTTATGAGAGGCAGCAGGCCATCATTCTTTCTTGTTTGGAGCAGGTAAGTTCATGACCGTATTGTCAGCAGTATGTGACTGGGGGACCTGGGGATGCACTTGGTTTCATTTTGCATGATCAGGTTTAGTGAGTCACCTGATGCTGTCTTCTCACAGATGTAGGCTAATGTAAATAAAATAATATGCCTCGCAGTCTGTGGCCGTTTTAGGCACGAGCGAACTTTAACAGGAGCTAGTTGTAGCCAATGTTTTTTTCCCTACTTACTAATACGTTGTATTATTAGTGTTATAAATTTTGTTTATTGATTTATTTTCTTGCGGTGTCTGCTTTGGCCAAGTCAGTGCTGCATGCAGTGATGCCTTTAGTGGGTGTGTGCAGTGACATTAAGTGTTGCATTTTGTAGTGGACTATTACCTATACATGTGATGTATCTTGTGTATCTGTAATTGTAGGTATAATAGGCATGGTATAATATACAGCTATATGTGTGTGGCTATTCCAATTATAGTATTCTAGATAGTGTGTGTGGCTAGACCAGTTATGCTATTGTAGTCCTTCTGGGTGATTCTACTCTTGGCTGGCACCCCTTTCTAAATAGCCTTATTGAAGTGATTGTGTTCTTTTTATATGTATATTTATTTTGTTTTTCTTTTTTTCCTTGCTGGTTTAGGCTAGGCTATAAAGTAGCCTAGGTATTTTATCTAGCCTTGCAATTTGTCACTACTTGTTAAATTAATATCATATAGTCACCACATCGGCCAAGACTACTGTAGGCCCCCTATACCTGGAATCCACTAAGACATGAGTTCACATGAGCCTGTAAATGTTAAGGCTTGTGAGAATGGATGAAGGATGATAGGCATCAAGTATACCACCAGTTGCATTACAGACCAAAGTGCTTTGGTGCCCTAAAAGGCATACACATGCTTATTCATTTTCCTAACCAAAGCCCTCTCATGTAAATAATGACACTAACTTGACAGCTATACATGATGGCTAGCCTGCTTAGCTATGGTATCTTTTTACTTCTAGCACAAGGTGAGTCGCAGACGACCACGTGGGCCTGACACTGAGGTTCCCAAAAGAAAGTACACCTTTAAGTACCATGTGCAACAAGCAGGGCAGAGACTTGCTGTTTGTAAGGCCACATTTATGTCAGTCTTTCAACTGACCAACAGTCGCCTACAGGCAAGTTTTATATAGCCTAGTGATTTCCTTTCGTTAACTTTTTATTACATGCTTCTTATTACATGATTTTAATAGATTTAATTTAAGGTAATTGAATAGATTGCCTGTAACATATTTATACTTAAAGTTTATTATCTTTGAAAAGGTTATTCAAGATAAGTTAGGCAGTCAGTCTGAGGGAACAGAGCAGGTAGCTGAGGTCAGGTCTCCATTAGAGGACTTAAGAGGAAAACATAAGAACAGGTGAGTCATTAAGAAGTCTTGAAGGACCACATGCTCTCATCTATAATGCAGAAAAAATGCAATTATGCCAAAAAAGGACCAACATAAAATATTTCCCTTGTTCATAAGTTGTGTATTTTTCTTAGGCCTCATAGCATTCATCCTGCAGTGAGAGAGGGAATAAGAGAGCATATCCAGAGCTTCCCACGCCAACCGAACCACTACTCACGGATGAAGGGAGATGTGGAGAGGGAGTACCTGAGCCCTGATTTAAACCTGCTCCGCATGTATCGCCTCTACAAGGAAAATAATCCATCATCTACTGCAAAGTTCTGGCTCTACAGGGACATCTTCAAGCAGCAGAACCTCAGTTTTGGGCAGCCAAGAAGTGACACCTGTGCAAAATGTGATGCCCTGTTCTCAAAATTAACAGCTGCAACAACAGATGAAGAAAGGCTGAAGATTGCAACTGAAAGTGAGCTTCATCACCGTAAAGCTGAAAAAGCATATACCCAGTTGCAGGCTGACACAGAGTGGGCCAAAGCCAATAAAGACTGCCATGTCATTTGTATTGACATGCAGGGGGTAGTGTACACACCAAACCTGACACATTCCAACGTGTACTATCAACGGCAGTTGGCCAACTACAACCTTTGTATCCAGGAGATGGGCACTGACAATCCTCCTACAATGTGCCTCTGGCATGAGGGCATCGCTCACAGAGGTTCCATTGAGGTAGCAAGCTGTCTTTTGAAGTGGGTAGAAACATCTTTTGCTCCCCTTGTCCATGCAAAGGAACGGAAGCTTATTATCTATAGTGACCGATGCTGTGGGCAGAACAACAACTGGCGAGTCCTAAACCTAATGGCCCTGCTCGTGTCCAGACGGTACTTCAGTCAGATAGAGCAGAAGTTCATGGTATCTGGTCACTCCTTCCTTCCCTGTGACCGTTCCTTTGCCACACTGGAGAAGAGGCGTAAGGGGTCCACACTCTACACCCCCAGCAATGTCGCTGAGATGATCCGTGGAGCAAGGCAACAGCATCCATTCAAAGTCATAGAGATGGCATGTGCAGACTTCAGGCAGCTCCCTGACTCAACACTCAAGCGTTCACCTCGCTTCCTAATCACATCCATGATGTGGTTGAAAGTGACAGGTAAAAAACTAAAAAGAGTTTATTTTTTTATATTAACAGTGTTGGGAATATGTGCGTAGGTAAGGTAGAATCTTTGAATTTTTTATTGAATGTTAATTTCAGCTGCTGATCCATGGTATATTCATACCAAAACAAGCCACAGTCTCTATGAGGGATGGAAGACCTGGCTGATCACCAAACAGAGGAAGAATCAACCACCTCCAACTCCCTTGTTCTCCAGCACTTATGCCTGAGCTTACGAGGACCCTCTCCCCATCAAGAAGGAAAAGTACCATGACCTTATGTCAATGCTAGCCTACATGCCAGTGGAGGCCCAAGCATTTTATGAGACACTAGAATGTGAAGAGTAGACTGGTATGTGTAGGCCATATGCAGGGTAAGGTGGGGTATATTGTATAATATATTGTGTAAAATGAATCATAGTAGTTTATCTTAGTAGTTTATCTTGTATACCTTATGATATGTCATATAATATTTAGCTATGATGTATGTCTGCATTGTATTTATTGTTTTTATTTATTTATTTATATATTGTTTTTTGTTAATAATTCATTGTTATTGCCTGTACTGTAAGAAGGTCTATGTATTGTACATTGTTCATACTGTATTTTCTGTTTTTAAATAATAATAATAATAATAAACTTAAAAGAAGTGCTTAATATTAACCTGAAGTTTCTGTTACTCTATTAAAACTAAGATAAAGGAATCAGAACTTTAGTGGTTTAAAGTGATATGATGAACTGGAGTTATACTGTTATTCCACACTAACTGGACATATATCGTTCTTCCACATTTTAGAAATATAAATCACAATAACTTTTGATTTTTAATACTGACACTGAAAAATGTTATCTCCTTAGAATTGAGAAGCTTTTGTTGTCTATTTTCAAGTGAAATAAAAAAATATAATATAATGTTCACAATCCAAATGAAAAAAATCTTATTACTCAAAATTTGAAAATATGGACTTGTATGGTTCTTCGTCTCAAGGCCTCAATTATAGTAATTACTGGATACACACACACACTTATACAGATATTTAGCGTTTTTTTTTTTTTTTTAATAGATCACCTTGGTCAGCTGTGGAAAATGCGCAAACTGCCTCCTGCCTATACTCTGCCTGTACAGATTTAGCCTGGAGGTGAGACTGTGGATGACCGCCTTGCATTGGACCAGAGTGACGTCTTTTCCTTGAAGCTTTATTGTGGCTTTGTTCATTTTCTCAAAAAAGTCTGCGAGATACATTATGTCGCAGCGGCTGGATGACACCCTTTCTCCGAGAGCGGCATCAACCTCCTCCAGGTACTCAACTATGCTGTTAAACAGCTCACAAAAACGGGCAAGACAGTTACCCTTTGACAGCCAGCGGACGTCTGTGTGCAAAAGAAGACGTTCAAAAGTCTCTTCGTTTTCCTGACACAGCTGACGGAACAGTCTGTTATTTAGGGCATGGGCTTTTATTTTGTTTATTGCCTTTACTGCGATATTGAGAGACTCGTGGAGAACTGGGCTGATACATTTGGCCACAAGGTTGTGGCGGTGCAAAACGCAGTGGACCGTGATGACATGCGGCACCCGCTCCTTAAGCAGAGCGGTGAAACCCCGGTACCGACCAACCATAGAGGGGGCACCATCAGTGGCGCATGAGAGGATGTTAGTGATTGGAATTGACTTCTCCTGTAGGTACGCGGAAAGCGCGTTAAATATTGTCAGGCCCTTGGTGTCGGTTTCCAGATATTTGGAAAACAAAAATTCCTCTGCCATCTCGTCACTGTCGGAGGCCCTATAACGGACATAGGCCATCAGCAGAGCGTTGCTGTCAGACGTGGTTGTCTCGTCCAGCTGAAGGCTAAACGGAGAGTCCCGCAGGATGGCACAAAGCTGCTCCTCTGTATCAGCGCCCATTTCATTTATTCTACGAGCCACGGTGTCGTTGCTGAGCAGGATGGACTTCAGCACCTGTGTGGGATCGCGCTCCATAACGGTAGAGATTACCTCTCTGATGGCAGGGATAACCAACTTCTCTCCGATTGTGAACGACTGTCCACATTTGGCTATCAGCAGAGAGATGTTGTAAGACGCTATTAGCCCATTGTCATTTTGGCTGGCAGTTTTAGCGAAGAGACTGCTGATGGCTCTCCTACCATGCTTCTCTTTGAGGGCCTGAAAGAACGAACGTTCCTTGTCTGCCTTGTCCGGGTGAATCTTCATAAGGTGCTCCTTCAGGCGTGAAGGTTTCATGGCTTCATTTGAAAAAACTTGTTCACACAATAAACACATTGGAAGTTGTGTATTGCTGGGTGAAGATATAGAACCATAGTTGAGGTATTCAATGGAATATTGCCGGCATTTTTTCTTGTTCTGCGCCATTGTTGTTTTCTTTTTTTTTCTCTTCTTTTTTTTCTCGATAGTGTATTTTGCCCGCGCAAAAACTGGACCTGTGTTTTTTTATTTATTTTTATGTATTTGTTAATTTTATTTATTTATTTTTTATTTTTTTGTGACATAATTATGTATGGATGAATTTGGAGTGCCACTCAAAAATAAATAAATAAATAAATAAATATGGAATACGTTAACAATTTAATTCGAACAAAAATGTAAATTAATAAAGCTCTTCTAAATGGACAAATGAATATATATATTTAAAACTGTTCGATCAATTCATGTTTTAAAATGTACAAAAGTTCAAATAAAACAATAAATTGTAAATAAAAAAGACATACAAAACTGCTTATTGTTTTAAATATATTAATAAAAACGAAAATGTAAAATATTTTACACTTGTTTTTTTATATTGTTTCAATTTTCTTTATTTATTTGCAAATCCATTTGAAATATGGCATTTGACAATTCCTCCGTGTGGGCAACCAATCAACTTTGGACTCTCTCCCACATGCCAGTCAAAGCAGATATAAGACGGGCTGTCATTGGGCAGTAAAAACGGCCGGCCAATCAGACGCTTTTCTGTTACGAGTTCCACTCACCACTCTCAAAACGCCAGAGTTTGTCCCGTGTTGAGTTATGCAAGCTCGAAAATCATTTTATTTTAATCAAATTATAGACAGTGTAAATAAGGGATTTATTGTGCAGGGTAAAGAGTTTTATTCGAAATGAATTAAGACAAGTGACTGCTTTTAGAAAAAGAAGTACTCTTTGCCCCCTTATTAGTCTGCTTCAAGAATTTGTATAAAACTTAATTTTTTTACATACACGCTGCAATGACACCCGTATAATGTACTAGAGTAGAAAAAAATATAGGTGAACATGATGTGCCCCCTCAGCGATTTCTGGAACCAGGCCTGATGGCTCAACAAGTTGAAACAGTTTATTAGAATTCACCCACCGAACTTTGTGAGATCTCTATGAATTAATATTAGTGACGCTTTTAGTGATAATAAAGGGACCGCGTATTGTAGCTGGAGCACTTTCTGGGCAACAGTCCATTCAGACTTTATAAGAAATTTTATTTTTTTCGGACAGATTCATGCTGCAATGTTTTGAAAATGACAGCGGCATATTTATGCTGGATTCATTCTCGAAATAGCGGTGACTAACACAGTGATATCCAAGTAATGTACGGGACAAAAAATATAAATGTGAGAGCAGCCTCAGTGATTTATTTCTGGAGCCGGTCTGCCACTGACATCTCGCGTCCTGAGCCAGATTTTAAAATAAAAATAGTTCAGTTTCACTGGTGATGGAAAATTGATTATATTTGGTTTCATTTTTTATTAAGTTAATTTAGAAAAACGTTTGGAGGATTTTTTGTTAGTTAAATATATATATATTTTTTTTAACGAACAGCGCCCAGCGAAAGACTGATCAGAGTGTGTTTGCTCAATTTGTTTGCCTTTTCAAATCATCACGGCTTGCCTAAAATCTATATGAAACAGTTCAAATATAAAATAATGTTAGTGAAAATGTTAAACCAGGATGCATTTTTTCAGTGGAAGTAATTTAAAATTATCTGTCATTTTTACTGTGGTAACTTTCATTTGTGTACACTAAACAAAACGTATCAAATAGTTTTAAATTATTACTTAACCCTTGTGCGACCTTATGGACATTTTTGTCCATTTCAGTTTTGTTTTAAGTGTGTCTGTGTTAATGCCAACTGCATAAATCTTGGCTCAGGTGTATATTTTTATTGAAAGTTTAATATTTCACCCTCATTTCCTTAAAAAAATCTATTTTACCCTCCGTACAAAAAATACTCACACTCAGGACCTTAAGGACAAAAATGTCCACATTGAAACCCATTAAAACTGCAATTTTTTGACCCAGGGTCATTTGACTATAAAATGATGCAATATCTGCTAATAGGCATTCATTCTATCGGAAAGGCTTCAAATTTTAATTTTTTACCATTTTTTACTAGATTGTGCCATTTTTTTCAAATTTGGCATATAAAAGAAATACTCGCTATTTTGTGTTTTCTGCTTATGCATATTATAGCCTATTATAGAGTCAATTGGAAAAATAATGCAGCTAAAATTGTGTGGGTATGTTGGTAACGATGTCAGAGTGTGGTTTGCATGTGTTTACTGAAAATGTTATGGGTGTAATATGTTTGAAAGAAATGATATTGTACTGGCAATCAAAAATCCCACTCCATGTTTTTGAGTCTCACCCTTGGCAGGGTCAGAGGGCCATGAAAAAGCTACGAATAAGGTCAAAGAAGGTTAAAGAGCTTTGAGGATTTTTATTTTTCACCCAAACACACATTTTAATCCTTGATTGCACTTTTTCATTTGTTATTGTTTTTGTACAGAGATAAAAGGTGAGCTTGAATTTGATGTAGAAGTTCAGAAGCCCCTAAACACATTGTTTTTGTTTTCACCACAAGAAAACGCTGATTGTTTAGTCTGGTAGATTTTATACAAAGTTTGAGTGTTCGCACAGCCCAGACAGGTGTTCACAAAGCAAAACCTATACATATTTGGTGCTTGAGGGCTTGGTCATTTCATTGCTTGCAAGATGAAGAGACGTTACTCAGCAGAGGAAGCTCTGGAGCTGGTGTTGCCCACTGACAGTGAGCATTATGTGAAGAAACCAGTTTTTAAAGCATTACAATTCTGAAAATGAATGAATGTTTGGTAATTATGAATAGAAGAGATGCTGATAAAAAAACAACAGTCAGTGAATGTAGAAAAAAATATTAATATATAACATTTTTATGGCAGTTTTATGACATGGACATTTTTGTCCATTATGGCAAGTGTTAGTTTTTTTTTAAATCTGACACTACAAAAAAAAATATAAATGCCTCAAAATGAATGTTGTTGTTCTTCGTTGACACACCCAAGAAGCTAATAGGCAAAGAAAAAAAAAATCTGCTTAGCATTTAGTATATGGAAATTAACTACTATTTTTCATTTTTTCATAAAAAAACACCTGTGGCATTATGTAAACAAACCAGCAATTAAAGGGTTAAAATTCTGAAAATTAATGAATATTTGGTATCTATGGATAGAACAGATGCTGGTTAAAAAATTGACATCATTTAAAGTGGAAAAAATATTAATAAATCATATTTTTAGGACAGTTTTTGGACGTGGACATTTTTGTCCATTTTGCACCTATGTGTAACTTTTTTTTTGAATGCACAAGGGTTAACTAAATAAAAAAATATAAAACAAAAACTCTTTCATTATGTAATCAGTAAATATGCATTTCTCTCTAAAGGCGTCCAAAAAGGAGATTGCGAGTCAGGATCTTTGGTACACTGACTCAGAATGCATAGTTTATTAATAATTAATTCAAATTAGTCTTGCTCTTTCCGCCTCTACACATTCATTATTTATTTGTGTTATTTATTTATATTTGTGGCAAGTTTCAGCATTGTGTACGCTTGAACGTGGATCTGTTTCAGTTGCGCTGCTGTCCGAGCCAGTCTCGAAAGTGAAATTGAAAGTGAAGTCTCCTGTTGTTTCCACCAGCGTAGCATTTTTTTCTTCACCATATAGATGGAAGTATAAAATATAAAAACAAGGAGACGTCTAAAACAGATAAAAACCTATGCCCGCCCGCGTCTTAACTATGAACTACTTTAACTGCGGGTGATTCACCCCGTAGAACCGGGCCTGTTTGTCCCAATCACTTTTTTAAACATCTCGCGTCAAGGACGTACCGGATGCAGATAAAACATATGACATTCGATTCTGTAAAATAAGATGCGATCTGGCATTGGAATCAGTTGTTTTTAAATTGATGCTGGTCTGTTTTTAGTGTCAGAATTTCCTTGTGGCTATTGCCTCACACACCAGCGCTCCTTCAATCTATCGCTTTAACGTTGCGGAGACTATCTATTAATTCCGGTTAAATCACAAAACAAAACATGTTCTGAATATACGATTGCTGATGTACAGCTCTGTTTTTAATAAGGGGAGAAATGTTTATTGCATATCTAGCCTATGCATTTTAGAACCTTGCAAGGGCCTCAAATCTAAGCCCTATAGCCTGGCCCTTGTCCGACAGTTTATCAGAATTCTCGGCCCGAGCCTGTCTTTTTTCCTCCCTTTCCCAAAACAGCTTATACTGTTACAGCTATTAAAATAGTTCAGTTCTGTATGCAATGACAAAGTGACTATATTTCGTTTCGTTATTTTATTAAGTAAATTTAGAAAAACGTTTGGAGCGTTTTTTGTTCGTTAAATGTATACGTTTTTGTTTTTTAAAGTAACGACCAAGCAGCCAATGGCGGACAGTGAGTTGATCATAGCCTATGTTTGATGAATTTAGCCTTCTCAAATCATCATGACTTGCCTAAAATTAAATCCATAGATCTAAAACAGCTCAAGCGTAGGCCTAATACAATGTTAGTTTTACATGTTTAACCTGTATAAATGCGTACTGTTAGACGCATATCCAATCTTTTCTGCGGAGAGTGGAGGCTAAAGCGCGCCTTACAGGACATTGAGGCACCAGCGCAATCACTTGCATTGGAAACAACGTGGCAGACAATATTCTTTTGCAAGTATTTACAAGTTAATTCTTGTCTTACACGGATCTTTAGTTTAAACTTGCAAACGCCTCCCATGACAACCTGAACGCCCCCTTTCAAAAATCTTGCGTCCAGCGCCCTCCGATGCTCCTCGAACGCCCCCGTTGAGAAACACTACATTACAGTAGCTTGATCAGAATCGTAAAGGGACATTAATTTACAAGACAGAATCAGAAACTCATGTAATTTGTGCACAAGACTTTATTAAAGACTAACACGTAACTAATCTAAACTAACAAACATACAATCGCTCATACATGGAGGAAGGGCAAGTCAGATTGGATGAATGGAGCCATTAGAGAAACAAGAAAAATGAGGCTATGAAAAGAGTCAGTTAACCACCTGAATGAAACCATCAGTGCCATTTTACAATGGGGTTTACAAATTAAACCTTTTAAACAAATTAAACAAATATGTTTGTTAAGTTAAATATATAGTACTTGCATTGCCTTGGTCGTTGACGAGTGTTTGGATGTAGTCTCGGATGAAAGACTTGATGGTTTCAAGGTTTTGGACTTGGGATCACATTTTTCTGGGTTTAAGGAGCGATGAATTCCAAAGGTGTCCTGACTCTGTGGTGATTGGGAGTTTCTTTCAAGGTGGAAAGTGAAGAAGAATGATGAGCTGAGAGAGAGAGAGAGAGAGAGAGAGAGAGAGAGAGAGAGAGAGAGAGAGAGAGAGGGAGACCCAGCTGAAATCCTGAGATCTTTGGGGAATGAAAAGATAGGCTTAGGGTTCTGGAGAGTTCTAGCTTATTTTCTTCATCTTCCTAGGAGTTTAAGGCCTCCCAGGTGCAGAAGCATCGACTCTGGTTCTTATCAACCAGAAGATGGCAAGGTAATGAGACACGGGACTAAAAGAACTGAGAAAAGCCTGGAGAATTTAGGCAAGTCACTGTGTGAAGCCTTTATCTTCTATAGGCTGATTTCACGCGGCCGCCATTTTGAAATCGAAAGCGAGGCTGCGGTGGGAGGAAACCCGGAAGTAGCGCGTTGAATCACAGGACAGCTGCGAAGGTGATGGCATACTGTTGTGTACCTGGCTGTACGTCTTATCAACGTAAAGAAAGTGATAAAAAAGTTATCCTTTCATCGCTTTCCGAGTGACCCAAAAGTCTGTTGTGAATGGATAGTTAAAATAAGAAGGGATATTGGACCTCATTTTCAGGTAAGTTAAGCGAAATAACATTAGTTAGCTAACGATAACGTTAGCTTTCCATGTAACACACGTTTGAGATGCCATTTATCAAACTAACGCCAAATAACTGATTGTCTCGTAAGATTACAGACAACACGAGGGTGTGCTCCAAACATTTCACTCAGGAATGCATTGTTCGATCGCTCACCGGTTTAAATCGACTGAAACAGGGAAGCGTGCCGACGGTGTTTACATGGTGCAGTGAGCTCAAGCTTCAGCGAAGTCAGAGGTGCGTTAAATATTTTTTGATTTTGTGTAACTGTTAATTCAAATATTTTTTAATTGATTAGTTTAATCTTAATCAAGATTGTGATAGTACAGTGATGTTTTACTCTTGTTACCTAACCAAATTACAGTATTGTCAGAATGCTGTAGTACCAAGACTGTACGCAAATATCAAACCTTTTTAAGCAAATTTGATAGATATTAGTTTGTTTCAGATGGAATTATGAAGTGTATGTAGTGTTTACAATGTGACAACTGTACATTAACAGAACTGTATGAACCGTCAAGACTGAAATCATGACTATATTATTTTTTTTGATCTTATCCAGTGTTTGTGATATTGAAACATGTGAGGAGGAAGAGGAGGAGGTCCATTAATTTTCTGATGAGAACACAAGAGAACAGTGAGTCATCTATCTCAGACTTAAAGGAACACTCCACTTTTTTTGGAAATAGGCTCATTCTCCAACTCCCCCCGAGTTAATAAGTTGATTTTTACCGTTTTGAAATCCATTCAGCCGTTCTCCTGTTCTGGTGATATCACTTTTAGCATAGCTTAGCATAAATCATTGAATCCTATTAGACCAGTAGCATCGCGTTCAAAAATGAACAACGAGTTTCGATATTTGTCCTATTTAAAACTTGACTCTTCTGTAGTTATATCGTGTACTAAGACCAGCGGAAATGTAAAGCTGCGGTTTTCTAGGCCGATAAGATTAGGAACTACACTCCCATTCCGGCGTAATAGTCAAGGAAGTTTGCTGCCGTAATATGACCGAAGCGGGCGCAGTAATATCACACAGCACATGTGGAAATGCTTACTTCCGTCAACATATCCAACGTGACCAACTGCATGCACAGGCAGCGTTCCTCGCCATGGAGACATTTGTGAGAGACGATTTAGAAGATATTTACTTTGGTGCAGATCCTGAACCGTATCAGTTTGAACCAGAATTCACTGAAGCTGAGGTTTTGGAACGAGGACTTGGATGCAATGCTGCATCCTGCAGTAGTAGATTTTTTTTCCGGTTTGACAAAATAAACTGGAAAAAACGTCACACGCCGAGTGGACCTAATGGCCAGCTGTCGCAAGAGTAAGTTATTCCTGCAACCACTACAATATATAATATAAAGATTTTGAATGCAAACTGTCAGTTTGCAGTTTCAGGCTTATATTCATGATGTACACTTTTACTCAAAACTCACTTTAAAACACCACCGTCTGTTCGCAATAACTTTCTTTTGCAATCACACATGGAATTTGGTCATAGCAAATACTAAGCCAACTGTTCGCCCAAACCTAGTTGTCAGGGATTGCATTTCCCAGGTAACGTTAGCCAACAATAGCCATTAGTCATGTTACACTTACATGCGATGCTCCTTGTTGTCCTGTCTGTAACGTTACTGAAGATTGTTGGGATCGCCGTGTCCTTTAGACGCCGTGCTGTAGTATCGGTAAAACTATCCAAATAGTCATCTGGTTCAAAATGCTCGGAGCAAACACGCCATTTCTTGATCGTTTCTAACGGTGTTTTGAGATCCATGTTCAGAGCAGCCAGCCATTGATTCATTAGTCGGAATTGCTTTTTTTTCGTGGGAATTCTATGAAACATGGTAGTAGATTACGTCTTCGACTTACTATCACAGCCCCTTACAATGCACATAACCATAGCTAATCACACACAGGTAAATCCAGCCACTAACAATTTACCTGCTGCAGCTCTGACAGCTGCAACAACCGGAATTACACAAACTTAGTATTTATATTAAGTTCCGCTGGTCTTAGTACACGATATAACTACAGAAGAGTCAAGTTTTAAATAGGACAAATATCGAAACTCGTTGTTCATTTTTGAACGCGATGCTACTGGTCTAATAGGATTCAATGATCTATGCTAAGCTATGCTAAAAGTGATGTCACCAGAACAGGAGAACGGCTGAATGGATTTCAAAACGGTAAAAATCAACTTATTAACTCGGGGGGAGTTGGAGAATGAGCCTATTTCCAAAAAAAGTGGAGTGTTCCTTTAAGAGCACGGACACATTGATGGTTAGATCTGACTGAAAAGATTTCCAGTGAAAGCCTCAATCAATTTGAAATCTAGATTAGATTGAAGGACATAGCTGACCTGAAAAAAGATTATATAAAATGCATGTTATTATTTTCAAATCCCACAAATTCTTTGGTTTTTCAGCATTTTTGTGTATTTTAACAATTTCCAACAATGACTATATGATTTTGAGTGTGAATAGATGGATCTCAAAATCATACAATCATTGTTGGAAAGGAATCATATATAAAAATTCTAAAAAAAAAAAAAAAAAGAATGTGTGGGTCCTGAAGGATTTTTCTGAAGAACGGCAGGCAGATATAGTGTTCAGGACAAACAAGGGACTCATTAACAACTATCAATAAACAAAACAAGAATAAAAATTAAGAATAAAGGGAATATAATCTTCTGTATATGGTCATTTTTATAAATTCAACTATAATTTTCACTTGTGGTCTATATGTAAAATATCTTATTCAGGTCGGTACTAAAACAATTACTACAGTACTAAAACATTTTGTATGATCCCTGGTAAAATAATTAACGTTTGCAGATTCTGCAAGGTCTATGGCATTTTTGATCTCAACTGTATGTAAATTTCTCCTTGATACTTATTTGTTCTTAATATAATTTATCTTTCTCTTCTGTATTAATATGTAGGTCTAACAATGGCTTTGCGGCACTGCAAGACCATGATTACCTGGAAACGCCCCCCTTCCATGGAAGGAGCAGCTCTATGCAGCACAGAAGGAAATTGTTCGTCTGACGGAAGAAAATGTAAATTTACGAAGTCAGCAGTTTTGTCTACAGCGATTCCAATATGATCCCACAATGATCATGTTCTACACAGGATTTAAAGATTATGAGACCCTCAAAGTACTCTACCTGTCTCATCAACCTACAGCACAGTCTCTGGTGAGATGGAGTCAAATGCAAATACTTAGTAAAACAGATAAGACTGTAACAACTGGCTTTCATGCTCATGACATGTGTCTCTTTGACCAGTTTTTCTTGTTCCTCTGCCGTATGAGGCAGGGTCTTCTTTCTGCAGATTTAGCTGTAAGGTTTAATGTGTCAAAGGCCACAGTTAGTCGAATATGTATAACCTGGGCTAACTACCTTTACATTAAAATGTATAATGCAATATCGTTGACGAATAAAAACGAGACTAAATGTGGTTTACAAAATAAAAACTATGCTAAAATGTCTCTTCATTTTCGGCGACGAAAACGAGACGAAACGAAATGTTATAACGTCAAATTGATGTGCGCATGCCCAGTAGCCAGAGCTGTATCCCTTCTAGCCTAAACCACAGGCGACGTCACTTTTCTCAAGCCACACTCGCGGCTACAAACAAAGTTAGGTTTGACACAGAGAAAGGGACCGATGGTCAGCTGTGGTTCGTCTTTGGGAGAAAAAGAAGAAACAACTCATACATTTTTTCCTACTTTTTAGAAGTGATGGGAAAATTAAGCTTTTCGTAGCACCAAAGCGTTCCCCTCAACTGTATCTAAAAAGCTTCATTACTCGAAGCTTTTCAACACGTTGCACACTAATGACATCTTGTGGTCAAAGGTGGAAAACGTTTCTTTTGCGTCCCAGATGTCAAAGCGATTTTTAGACCGTTTCATAAAATGCATCAATATGTGCTACGAAAACCATAAGAAATATTTCACTTACACAAATTAATTAATCTGTAAAGAAACTTATAAAAGTACAAGCATGATTTGTGTAGCCATAGAGGATCAAAGTAAATTAAGAATATTGTTAAATTGATTAATATTATTATTAATTAGAAGTGCTTTTGAAGAAATGAACATGCACAAAACTACATGTACATATGTATTCGTATTATGATTTATTCTTAATAAAGAAGTGAATGACACTTGAAACCTGCGCAAGGGGTTCGTGTTATTTGAATCAGAATTCGAAGCAGTCACGTTTGTTGAACTTGAATGTGTATATATATATATATAATTTTTTCTGGCATTGTCATGTGATGCTATTTTATTTTATTTATTGTTTTTATTTATTTTATTTCAATTTATGTGTGTGTATAAAATAAATGTCGGAATTTCAAATTAGAGCATCTTCCATGTTTGGAATGGATGTATTCTTGAGCTTATAAGGTAAGGTTGAAATGGGTTTGGCTAAAAGAAAACTTTGGTTTTGTCTATACTATAGGTACTTATACTATATTGACTGGGTTAAATAAGATTGCGTCGACTAAAACTAGACTAAAATGTCATCAGTTTTCGTCGACTAAAACTAGACGAAAATAGTCATGGGTAATTCTGACTAAAATAAGACTAAAATTCTCAGACTTTTAGTCGACTAAAACTTGACTAGACTAAAAAGAGTATGAACGTGACTAAAACTAATAAAAACTAAAATGACAGCTTCACACAAAGACTAGACTAAAACTAAAATTAAAATTGGCCGCCAAAAACAACACTACTTCATGCTTGGCACACTTCCAGTATGGCCAAGTAGAAAGGCTGTAGATGACTTAATGCCACCCTGTTTCAAGAAGACCTTTCCCAAAACACGTGTTGTGTGTTTGTGCTAGATTGTACTGAAATCCGTGTTCAAACAGCAAGCTCAAAGGTTCTTAACACAGTAACATACTCTCATTACAAAGGCACCACGACTTTGAAATCCCTGATTGGCATAACCCCTTTTGGGTCAGTTAGCTTTGTAAGCAACCTATACACTGGCTCCATATCCGACAAGGAAATCACCAAAGAGTCAGGAATTCTAAAACTCCTCGAGCCAGGTGATGAAGTAATGGCCGATAAGGGCTTCCTTATCAGAGATCTCCTTGGTGACATTGATGTCAGTCTTGTAACCCCAGCATTCATAGGGCCAAGTGGACAATTCAGCAAAGAAGAAATCACACACACCCAAGAGATCGCCCGCTTGAGAATACATGTGGAGAGGGCCATCAGACGGATCAAAGAATACCACATTTCCAGTATCCCTTCTTATTTTCATTTATGAATAAAATAATAGTTTGTACATTCAGTGGAATTGAGTATCTTTAATGTAAAAATGAGTAGTTCTAAAACTGTACACATTTCTTCCATACTTCAACAATATACAGTAACATTCATTAATAAATACAATTTTTGTACCTTCAGTGGGATTCAGTTTCTTTAATATAAACAGAGTTCTAAAACTACACATTTATAAAATGTTTAGTTCAACAATATACAGTTACAAACAATTATAAACAAAATATGTTTTTACTTTCAGTGGAATTCAGTTTCTTTAATATTAAGATGAGTTCTAAAACTGTACAAATATTTCTCATATACTTATTTCATCACGGAAACATATGCATGCCTGTTAAAGTTATAGTAACTGATAATAATAATGCATAATAATGCAAAATGCAGCTTCAAAGGACTCTAAACGATCCCAGCTGAGGAAAGAAGGGTCTTCATCTAGCAAAACGATTATGTTCTAAAAAAAAAAAAATAAATTACAATTTATATACTTTTTAACCTCAAATGCTCATCTTGTCTAGCTATGTGTACTCTGTGTAGAGATTAATAAGTATATAAATTGTAAATGTTTTTAGAAAATAACTAATCGTTTTGCTAGATAAGACCCTTCTTCCTCGGCTGGGATCATTTAGAGCCATCATTTTGCAAATTCAAACTC